>NC_089199.1:24431087-24486423 GCF_963930695.1 Labrus bergylta
GAGTTGGGTTATTTTGTTTTTGTTGAATAACTGGCAATGATTTGAAAAAAAATTAGAATGTCAGCATTCAAGCATAAGTACCACCCTGACTCAAACCCTCTACAGTCCAAGGATCCATTCTGAGACAACCACAGTTCACAGATTTATTCTGAGACTACAACAGTTCTTAGACAAGACACTGTTTGAGCTAAGACGAGTAATGGAGCACAACAGATCCCAGAGGAGGTCAGTCAATATGGGGGCTGATGAATTCAGTCACTCATTCCTGTGAATTCAGTCACAGCCCCTGCTGTCGGCTGTCTCCAGCCGACAGCAGGGGCCGCCAGCAGATCAACAACAGGCAGCATCCTGCTGAGCCAGATGCTCAAACTTTCCACCAAAGGAGGGAAGGAGGGAGACCGCAGCACCACGGGCCCAACCAGAATGGACGCCATCAGCCCTCATATCAGAGACGCCCACCTCGCAGGCAGGTGGTCACAGACCTGCAGGTGGTCACAGACCTGAAGAATGAAGTACAGGAATTAAAAATCCTTCTGAAAAAGGAGAAGGAGCTGAACAAAACCGGGTCAGACAGAGTTATACTCAGCAAGAACATCATCCAGGAGATGGAGGAAAGGCTGGAGCTTGAACATGATAAGAGACAGGAGTGTGAAAAGGAGAACAGGATTCTGACAGAAGAAATTAGTCACCTGAATCTGTCCTTTGCAATGCAATTGGAAATGTCCGACTACTCTACCAAAACCAAGGAGGAGCGAATGGGTGTTATTGCAGCACTTAACTCAAAGTTCCAGGAGACCCGTCAGGAGACCAATCAGAACCTGCAACAGGAGGTGGAGGACCTCCAAATGGAATTAGATCTGAAAGTGTTGAGAGCTGACGGCCTCCAGAATCAGCTGGAGGAAGTCACTCGTCAGCTTTCAGAGACAACCACCAAGAACCAGGTTCTTGTTGAGAACCTGGCAGAAGAAGCTGAGAAGCTGACTTCAGAGAATGAGTCCCTGAAGCAGGAGATGAAGGCGATGAAGGAAGCAGCCTTCAGTGATTGTCTGAATTTGAGGAGCCACTGCCTTGAGCTGTACGATGAACTGATAGCACTGGCCAAGACAAATGAGGCAAATGAAGAAAATAACAGCGAGTGTCTTAAGCTTTCATCAAAAACAACAGCAGAGGAGGAGGCCAATCATACGCTGCAGGAGGAAGTGAGCGAGCAGGAGGAGATCCTCCATTTAGAGAGGGGTGAGAGCCTCCAGACAGAACTGGAGGAGGTCATGCCTCAGCATGAGGAGGGCTTACAAAACCAGCTCCAAGACAAGACCAACACGTGTCCTGAGCTGTCAACCAATCCGACATCAGAGGAGGAGGCCAAGACGCTGCAGGAAAAAGCTGAGATGCTTCAACAAATGTGTGTGCCAGAGGAGATGTCTACATGGAGGAAGATCAAGAAGGCCCTCACTCCAATCTATCGCCGCCATTACAAGCATCTGAAGAAGCAGATGCGGGACCATATGTAACAACCCCAGCCTCTCCAGCCCCTCCCCAGCCCCAACTTCTCCCAACTGTTGAACATTCAGACAGTCTCAGTCCAGAACTTTCCCTTCTCCAGTTATCTTCTAGCGCTGCATATACACGACATATGAAATATTCAGTCTGTCTGAAAAGTTTCTCAGAGCACTTCATGGATGAGCTGACAGAATCTCAGCTCTTTGGAGGAGAGCCTCATGATGGATTTTACCAGATCCGGCTTTCTTTTTAGTTTTATTATTTAAACACGTGCATGCAAAAAAGAATGCGTACTGTAATGGCTTCAGGGTGATAGCAAGCACCACATATAGCTTTCCTCACTTATCACCTCTGGGCTGCAGTGAAGCTGAGCTGTACTTGTCGCTGAATTAAACTGAGTCTGTACTAAGGAGAAGGAGAAAGGTGTGTGTTTAGAAGATTGTCCCCGGGTGAAATTGCGTGTGGAGGAATCATGAGGGCAGGATCCCTCGCTGAGCACTGAGCAGTAGCTGCAGAAATCAATAGAACAGTGGTATTGCTGTGAGCATTAGACAAGAGGTTAATACGGTTCACTGAGCTAAGCAGCTGAGGTGGCCAACATAAAGTCCCTGTAGTGTATCTGAATCTGTCTGCTCAGCTTCTCTGTCTCTGTGATCATCCCGGCCAATAGGAATCTTTTCCACACATGATATTTGAATAGAAGAGATGTCTGTTGACCAAGCGGCAACCTCTGGTCTTAAAAAATGAAGCCAAGGCGGAAGTGAAAAAAACCTGCAGTTCCCGGAGTGTCCACTAGAGGCTGGCTCCAGGAACACAGGAAGTCACATACACACAACAGGCAAAAAAAAGCCGTTTTTAAAACATAAATAAGCATCTTTACAACCTGGTACAAAAAATGAAATAGGTCTGATTAGTTATTGTCATCATTGACACACACTGTACGGGGGGTGAATCTTATTAAAACCGCTCCGTTTGGATTTTGAAAACGATACGTGTTATCCATAGTTAGGCGTTTAGCTGACATGATTGACAGGTGGGCGTGCTGTAACGGTTTGTCAGGTGGCTTAAAACCCGCCTCAGCTCCAGCTCTCGTTAGGTTGACTGAAAGGCTGAGACAGCCTTTTCAACATGGAGACTGCTGCAGATGAGCCTCCAGCGCCCCCTGCAGGAACAGACGGGTGACATCACTCAGACTTCAAACATTAATATTTACAGACTATAATGTTGACATGGTGGGGGCGCTGGTGGTGCAGTGGTTAGTGCGTGCACCCCATGTGTGGAGGCTAGTCCTCCAAGCGGGCGGCCCAGGTTCAAATCCAGCCTGTGGCTCCTTTCGCGCATGTCACTCCCTACTCTCTATCCCTTATTTCCAGCTCTATCCACTGTCCTATCTCTCCATTAAAGGTGGAAAAAGCCCAAAAATAAATCTTTAAAAAGAATATAATGTTGACATGGAAATTTGAGTATTATCTGCTGCTGCATAACTGGAAAAGATGGTTTCGTATCAACAGTCCAGTTTGACAGTTTGGAACGCTGTGCTTCTACTTTAAAAGAAACAATCTGCACAAAAGAAATCTTGCATTCTTGGAATGGAACAAGTTATTACTGGTGGAGCATCTGCTGAGATATTTCTAGAAAACTGTGTCAAGATCCTTCTGTTCACATTCTCTGACTTGTGGCCAGCAGTGGGTGTAGTGTGCAGATGGAGATCTCCCGTCAGCCCTGCTGCTCATTTCTTCTTCTTTTTTTGGGGGGATAAAGCATATTGCATCAAGCTCTGGTGATTCATCGCTCTCTGTAGGTGGAGACTTCCCCGCAGTGAATACAACAGAAAGCACGATTTTCGTCTTCTCTTACTGTAACTGCTGACGTTCATGCCCGATCCCATGGAGGGTTTTCTACATTACACAACTTAAAAGTCTTTAAAGTCTTTGCAAATGCTCTCAGTCCTCCCACAGATCAGGAGCCTCAACACAACAGGAGATGTGGAGCGATCGTGTAAAAGCCTTCTCTCTTCTCTTCATACTGTTTGAACTCGCTAAAATTGGATGAATTGATCTTGAAGCACTGGCCCATGGCGTTCTCAACTGGTGGCTAGAAATGGCACTACACGTGTGCAGAGTGTAGTCGGGGGTTAACACTGCAGCGGACGGATCCCAGAAAGTTTCAGATTGAAGCAACAGGCCGCAACAATGAGCAGAAGCACCCGATGCGAACGTTACATCATTGCTTTTCTCTGCGTTTTCTGCTGTGAGACTGAACTACGCCCCTGTAGCTCTGTTTGCAGTCGATAAGAAAAGGTTAGAGCTATAACGGACTGAAGGAAACATGAGTGGAAGATGATATACTTTAAAAAAACATTAGCGCCTCAGGTTTTCCCTGAGGCAGCCATGGATTTAATTTATCGAGGCACCCATGTGAATAAGACCGTTGTAAATTCATATAATATGACCTAGCACAATATAATTTTGTATGTTCATACTGTATAGTGCACTAGAGCTACACAAACACACAGACCTGCTCCTCTGTTCTCTCACTTGTTCCACTGGAGATGCTGAGTTCTGCTAGCACACAAAATCAATCAATCAATCAAACTTTATTGATATAGCACCTTTCAGACAAATTAAATTGGAGTTCAAAGTGCTTTACAAGAGTGCAGAAAAGTTATTGACCAAAAAGTAGTTCATAAAACCATTGAGAGACTAATGCACACCAATAAGAATTAAAGAAATATGTATGAAAATGAAAAAATAAAATATGACACATAAAAGCAACAAGATATTAGAATTAATACATAGGAGAAAAATATTGTTGTAGGATAAAAAAGACAATACAATAATGTTAAGATTTGAATTGATATTAAACACTGTATAAAAGCAAAACTGAATAAATGAGTTTTAAGACAGCGTTTAAAAATCTCAATATTCTGGGCTCCTCTCAGACCCTCAGGAAGGTCGTTCCACAGTCTCGGAGCGTAACAGCTGAAAGCAGCATCACCAAAGGTTTTTGTCCTGCTCTGTGGAACAACTAAGAGAGAGAAACTGGAGGATCTGAGGGGCCGTACTGGTTCCCATACCGGGTAGAAATGCAAATTAAATTTCTTTATATTGTAAAATGTTCCTGGATTTTTGTGAATATATTTGAGCTATTTAACAATCAATAGGGTTCTTAATACATTTGAACCATTAAACGTTGGAGATGCTGCCTCTCTCTGTAGCTTGTAGTACTCGGATGAGCGTCAGCTGCAGCGCTGGGAATGTTCTTGAAAGTTGTCAACATGAACTCAGAAACATCAACGTTGAAAAAAGCCGCCGTGGCTGTTTGACATTTTGTGAGAAATGGCGGCTGAAACTCCACGCAAGTCTTGAGAATGTGTCAGCGTGTCGAGGTGTCAGGATCTGATTGTGCTTCTCTCATCTTTGGGGGGGGAATAGAAAAACATGCTGCTGAGCCCCGACACTGCCCTGCTTTATTGGGTTGGTTCCACTTCATTTAGCTCCTCTGCAGGGACGATCTGCCGTTTGACTGAATTTCTTTCCTCCGAGCAGAGGCTTCTTCTGCGAGCGTGACCGGATAAAAAGGCTCTGCTGCTGTTAACTGAGCGGTCAGCTGTGTCTCCAGGTCCAGGGTCTGCTCGATTTGAGCGCCTGGACAGGGGAAGAAAAAAATCCTCTGACACACATAATTCAGTTTTCTCCCTGTGGCGCTGTCCCTGGTGCTGATCTCTGGCCTTCACACGCTCTCCGTGGTGCCGAACTTGTTGTAAAGTTTGCACACTTACTTCCCTGAACAGGGAGCCACCTTTAATCTCACTATTTTCGGCACCCTTTAGGATGCACGTTCATCCTTGCAGTTGTATTTCTGTGCAAACCTTGCCTGTCAGACCCCATCTTGTTTTTGCACATTTTTGGAGATTCTGAACAACATTATGTACTCCGTTGTTTTCTCCTCCACATCTCTTGCTGCGTGCATTTATTTTAAAATTGTATTTTTATTCCACAAGATTTGAATCCAAAATGTAATTCTGAAACTCTTCATGAGCCGGAGAGTGGAAGTAGATAAATGACAGGGTGGTCAACATGCTCCTCCTGAGGAAAAAATGAGCTCCACAGCAGTTGTTGCTAGGTAACTTGTTACCTTCATGCAGCCATTTTTCGGGAGATTTTTCATGACTAAGATCCTAAGAGGCAGCAAAAACAAAAACAAACAGACGTAAAAAACAAGATTTTAGGGTCGTCGTTCTTTCTCCTTAGGGAGCCTGACCAGAAGCCGCCTTTTACCATACTGTAATTAAAATCTGATGTCTGATAGATCCCTGGAAAAGGCTCCTTAAATCTGCTCCTCTTGGATAAAAGTAAGCATGCACCTCTTGATACAGAGCAGCACCTCTGCAGCTCGAAAGGGATTTAAAGCTGTTGTTCAATTCAGCCCCAGCTGTCAACATGTTCACCGCGTATGTGACAGATTCAAGCGGAATGATGTAACAGCACTTCACCAAGTAGTCAAGGACTGCATCATGAAGACATTTAATATCATTAAAAAGCCTTTTCGCTTTTATAAACCCCAAGGTCTCTCATTCAAAATTTACATAAAGCCTTTTAGTTTAACTCTATAACGTTAAAAACAGCGCTCTGAATATTTCATGGTCCTGGGTGTTAACTCCGCGCAGTACAATGTGTTATACAACACCGTTTGTGTCAGAGTACTTTGTGCGAAGTGGCGACAGATTGGCCTCTCAGTGAAACTGACCCAAACACCAGCTGACAAAATGTCCTCCGGCGAGACGGCCAGGCCTCTGCCAGCTCAGTCCTCGCAGTGGCCTTCTGCACGAGTGCTCTGGAAACACACACCACGGGGAGCATCAAAGGTTTTCACAGGATGTTCTTTGAAGATTCACAAGTCACATTTACAATGCATGTAAGCTGCCACTGTCTATCCCCCGGCTGAATCCAAGGGTTTAGCTGTTTGTATAAGAGGAGACAGTAGGAGCGGCATCAAAGCACCGAGAACCAGATACAGAACCAAGCGGGACGCCTCGCTCCCTCGAGAGCGCCGTTCACAGATGTCTCTCTCTCTCTCTATTCTCCTCCTTCTTTGTTTCTTTCCTCACTGTTAAACCCTTGTGTTACATGTACATTGAAGGAAACGGCACTGTGCGGGGTAAGAAAAAAAAATCATCAGCCGAGAAATTATACAACTCATTTCCAATAATTTGATGGAAAAAGAATCCTAACAACAGATGAAGTTTTCTATACACACAATAGATTTTTAATATATAACCTAAGCTGTAAAGTGGCAAACATGTTGATAATAGGGCCCGACTGATTTGGTATATTTGAGGATGATATCGATATTGGGAAGAGAGAAAATCAGATACCGATAAATTGGCCGATATCTTTCTTAGAGCTTTGTTCAATCCGTAGATTAATTGATATAGATATACACATTTATTGTGTTGATTCCCCAAATGCAGTTATCAAACACTTAGATTTATAATGAAGACAAGTTGGCCACTCGACTGGAGAGTAACTGAGCATGTACGTGCTTCACCGCTCGACACTCTGCAGAGTGATGATGCTTGTTGTAGTCCATACAGCGCCCTCTGCTGGTGACAGAGAACTGCTAGTGAAATACAATGACACTCATATGAAATGTTGTTTGACTGCTGAATAAATCGAGTAATATCAGTGCATATCAAAGATAAAATTAGCTGATACTGATAGTCACTGGATATGCTAATATTAGCCTATTTTATCAGCCAGCCGAGTTATCGGTCGGGCTCTAGTTGATATTGAAAGTGTCTTAAATATGTTGCTGGCCAAAGAAAAGAAAAGAAAAATAATAGCTTTGCCCCCCCCTCCATCCTCCCCTCCAATCAAATAACGCTCAAATCAAACCCAAAACCCCAGCTGCAGTCAACTTCTGCTGAAACATAATCATTACACAAACTCTCACCTCTCACACCACAACATTGTTTAACATCAACATATTCAACACATACCAGACACACTGCTCAACTCCTCAACTCTCTGCTACCTCTCAATTCCCCTTTACTAAGCACCTTCTCTCCCTCCCTTTCTCTCTTTCTTTCTATTGCCTCTTTCACTTTTTGTATCCTTTCTTAGGTATTTCATATAGTTTTGTAGTTTTTCTGTTCGTAGTTTGACGTGTGTCTATTGATGTCTTAGTATTTTGCTGTCTTTATTTGTTTTATTTTATTATTTACTGTATTTTGGAGTCGTTGTCCTGAACTTGTCTGTTTGTTTTTTTTGTGCCTCATTTGTATATCACCAGTTTGTCACTTTATTGCACCTAAAAAAATAAATAAAAAAATAAAAAAATATGTTGCTGGTAAAGTTGTTGTTTTCTGGCAAAATAGGCAACTTTGCATTAAGTGGCTGAGTGACGCAAGCAACATTTTTATTGTTTAGTTTGATACAGGAAAGGTCATACCAATGCAATACAACACAACATAACATACAGTATATTGCACTATGAGAGACAAAATGACCAACAGTACATAGTATAAGTGAATATTCAACAATGTTTAATTCCTCACTCACTTAAGAACTAAAAAGACTCACAGTAGATATTTACACGACGTGATAACAATCCTAAAGAGCTGAAAGACCCGACACTGCAGGAAATGAAGTAAAGAGATGTGTTCTGTTTCTCATCACTTAAAAGACAATTAGCACTGAAACCCATCTGCACAGTGTTTTAAGATGTAATTCAACCTACAATAAGCCACTTTAAAGCCATTCACAGTAAGGATGGATAGAGTGACGTCTCCTGAAAATGAGGGAGATGATTACCAGCTGAGTGCAGCCCGCCAATTTAGCATATAACTAACAATAAGTGAAAGTGCTGGAAAATATATGCCCTATTTTCTATCAGCATATCTCAAATGTGTTTAACAAAAAAATGACTTTTACAGATGTACGTGATAATTCTGATTTTTTTTTAAGTTAAAATTAATATATCCTCATTTACAACATTGACAGTAGCTGTAATCAGTAATCAGCTGGTGGAGTCGATTATCTCTCAACCAGAAGGTCGGGGGTTCGATCCCCAGCTCCTGCAGCCACATGTCTGATGTGTCCTTGGGTAGGACATTTAATCCCAAATTGCTGAATTAATGTGTATGAATGAGATTAGTTACTTCTGATGGACACTATACACAGCAGCCTCTACCATCAGTGTGTGAATGTGTAGGTGTGACCTGTGGTGTAAAAGTGCTTTGAGGAGTCAGAAGACTAGAAAATAAATATACAAGCTCTCCTTTTCTTAAAACCAGTTTCAATAAGTCTCAGAGCTCCTCAAAACATGTGTGTGAAGTTTCTTGTTATAAATCCACTCTGATCCTGGATTTGATCATGCCTATAAACCCCTTTATTTCAGCCCTGCTCAGAACAGGCTGTTTCTGTGCCTGTACCTTTAAATATGTTAATGAGCTGTGTCTGACCACGCCCCCTCTCTGGAAGGACTTGGGTGTACTTGGGCTTTCTCGCTCCATGTCCTATTGTTTATAGTGAGAAGGCAGACTCAGAGGGCAGAACAAACATCTAGCTGTGGGAGTGTCACCCACCTGGGGGAGGGGTTACTGCCCTTTGTGATGTCATGAAGGGAAAATCTCCAAACGGCCTGTTTGAGCACACATTTTCTGAAAAGTGGAACAGGCAAACGACGGAGAGGATGGACTTTTCTCATCATTGGGGGGTTTGTGGACAGACTAGAGACACATATTAGTGTTAGAGGAACATGGAGAAGTGGATTTTATATAATATGTGACCTTTAATAGCCCGTCAAAAGAGTCTTTGACTTAAAAAATAATGTCCTGATTGAACTTTAATAAGGGTCGTCAGTTCTAAATCCGATCTCCTGATAATAACGTTTCTCTCAGTATACCCGATTGTGCCACTTCAGAGCCGTCATGACTGAAATGCAACTATCTTAACTTCAGGATAAAACCTTTGAAGATGTTTTTTGAGTCATCTGCAGCTCTGATTTTCTTAACCTGAAAAGGATCCCAGTTACACGGAGACATTGAGACGTTTGGAGTTTCTAAGAGTCAGACAAAGACTGTGTGACACCCGAGACACTCGCTAGAAAAAACAACGTTTGAGTTTCTTCCTCTGCGTTTTTTTCTCCACTTGAAAGAAGACAGAGAGCTAGAAAGGGATTGTGTGTTTGTGTGTCTAATATGCCCCACTTCTATTGAGAGGTTTCCAGGACGCCACGTCCCCGGGTTCAGTGGAGGAGGAAAACGCCGCACAGTACAACACCCACTTAGAGCCGCAGTGACAGGAAATGATGGCGTCAATATAACTTTATTTAAAACCCTGAAAATGGAGGGAAAGCTTTCATTCGTTTCAACCATTTATATAGCATGAAACAGAGCTGATGGTGCACATAATGCACTTCTTAGACCTTGTCTATATTTTTTAAACGTTTTTTTTGTGTTTTGACCTTTCATACTCAAACAACATTTCAGGTCACTTTAAACTCTCCTTTTGTAAAACTCCTTCCAGGGTGAAGATGTTCAGAAACTCTGTTTAAGGTGTTTCTGTGTAGACGCGGTCACTTTAGTTTACATGAGATTAGAGCGATGGCAGACGTAACCAAACTAGCGCTGGTGCTATCGATGCTAACTGGACTTTTTACACGCCCACACATACACACACAGTTACTCTCCCACTATGTGGACGCCTGATTGGACGACGGAGGTCACTGCTGCTTCATACAACACTCCCACCATACAAACCCCGCCCACAATGTTGCCGGTTTAGGACTAGACCCGGTCGGACTGTGGGTTGTTGGGACAACTTTAAAAATGGAAAATTTCTAGAGTCAAGGACATCGCTGTTGACTTGGCATGCTCATGAAATTTCATGTGGCTGAAGATGTTTTTTAGAAATGAAGGAGGGAAACATCTATTTAAAAAAAAAAAAAACCTGCCTACATGTCGATTAGGCCTTGGACTCTGATGTTCATTATCTCAGTGTTCCAGTCCCTCAGCGATCTCCTGAGGCTCGGAGCAGACGTAGTGAAGGCATTAGACTCTGACACGCTGACGCTCTGTTGCGCTTGCTCCCCCTGGAACACGTTAACGCGCAAGTTAAATGAGGGGAGCATGAACGAGACGCTGCCGTGATGCTTACGGCATGTACTGTGTGGTGGCAGATTGCCCGAGGGGCTCCATGCTCTCGCTCCCTGTCTGTAACCTTGCTGTCTAAGTTAATCAAATAATTATGATTATGCAAGCGGTTTTCCCCTCACAGATGTGTTTTCAGATCACAGACACAGCTCCATGTTTGCACCTGTGAAGAGAATCCTACATCCTCAAACATTAATGAGTTGCTGCCTCTTAAAAGCTACAAGCCTCCCGGGTGTAAAAATATACTTTCCCCTCCTCTTTCAATTAGTCAGCGTCTTGCCTTCCAAAAGTTGTCACTCAACATCATGAACTGTCATCTAACCTGCGGCTGAGGCAGGTGCTGAGGAAACTGAATTTCTAACTTAACAGCATAGATCATTTTCTGTATTTATGCATTTTACTTTCTTCGCCCATCACTGTCTCGCTGATTTTTCTTAAATTCACTGTGGTGGTCCCAATTTAACCGGGGAAGGCTGTGGGAGGGCTGGAGTGGTGGTGGCTGGTTCAAGTGTTGGATTGATTGAGGTGTAGGTAGATGGTGATTGTTGAATCATGATTGGCTCCCATGTAGCTAAGAGGAAGGAAAGGTGGCTTATTTAGGCTTTTTTAGTAGCTGCTGAAGCCAACACTTCAACATACCTTTTATATTTATTCAGTTATTAATCACTGTGCCTATAGACTTTAAATACAGGGCAGGGTATTTGGACATATTAAAGGGGACACATTATGAAAAATCCACTTTGTGTTTTTGAACATATATTTGTGTAAGTGTCTACTGACCCACAAAATGTGAAATAAACCCATCCAGTCCTTTTGTTTGTGGTCTGCATAAGTCTTACAACACAGAGAAAAATGCTCCGCTTTAAATGTGCTCTCCTTGTGATGTCACAGTGGGATTCTGGTTAAAAAGAATCCCCTCCCCTCCCCTGATATCTCCACACATGGACTCCACCCCCAGCTAAGATCAAAACTTTTGCGCAGGTCGGCCATTTTTATTCTCACTAGCGATGGAGGGATGTCTACTGGGAAAACTCAGGGGGGGCGCAATTAAAGAGACACACACACCAAAACGGAGTGTTCTTAGAGAGCTGGTTTATACAGGGTCACAAACCTCCTCTGGTGCTTGATTCATGTTATATTTTGACCAAAGCAGAGCACAGATGTTTCATTTAGACCACAGGCGACTGTTTGAAAGGGTGGAGAAGGAGTTTAATATGTCCTCTTTAAAGGTCTCCCAGACCTTTATGATGGGTAGTATTCATGTTGGGTAAACGGTGGGATTTGCATGTTTTTTTTACAAATCTTTCTCTAGATGTATCTCAGGCTATTTCCAGCTTTATGTGCAGGAACAGATTGAAGGAGCGAGTACAAAGCCGAGGGAAGAGAGATCGAAGGGCTTCAAATGTGTCTGTGAAATCGTTACTTGTGTTAAGACAAATTTGTGGCTGTCGATGTAAATCTGAAACGTTAAATGAGCTCCATCCGGGAGGCTGCTTGTATGTTCTGGCAGAGTTACGCAAACATGACAAATCCCACAGATTTGAAAGAGATAACACAAGAGATTAAAGAAGCAAACAAACACATAGAAAACTCAAATTGAGTCTGAACGTCTCCCTGATTTGAGCTCTTTTAAGTGAAAAATGTTGAATTTAGTCCCAGACCGATTCAGCCTGGCTATATGATGTCGGCCTGTTTGATGCATAAAGAGCATTTTCTGAGTTTACCTTAACCATCTCTTACTGGAGTTGAACTCTGACTTCATCACTGTCACTGTGTTTTGTGCTTTCCAGTGATATGTAAAAGAATCACACAGTCATGCTCAGTGAAGCACAGCGCAGAGGGTATCTTGTGTAGTTCCTCCGTGGGATTACAGTCATGAGTCTAATAAAGCGTCCCGAGCATTACCCTCGCTGTCTTCTCGCGCTTGGATTCAACAGGATTTCGTCTGTAAGCTGCGACTCATCTGGTGAATCTTTGCGACGTCTCATTTCCCTTAAGACTTTTCATCTCTCGTGGAGTGGAGCATTGTGGGTGACACGAGGGTCCGCAGACTAAAGGCGGGCTCGTTATCGCACTGTCGATGGTTAAATCCTCACTTATAGCCAAGTGCTATGGTGAGACTTTAAAGAATGAAACCAGCAGTTCCTCTATAAGCTTCGGAGAAAGGGATTTTCTTTACTCTGCTCATGGCACACAATGTTTCCACATTTATGATTATTTGCACGACGAGAGAAGATATTAAACATCTGCTGTGGAGCGAAAACTGAAGCAGTTCAGCCGTTAAAATTACAGCTTGCACACAAAGTGAAAGCCCAAAGAAGGACTCAAACAGGCTGATTATTCTATTGAGGGGGACTCTAATAGGTTAGAGAATCTCAAATCTCAATCATCTGCTTTCAAAAAATCTCTCTTTTCATCCTCAATATTGGATATCTGTGTGTGGCAGAGTTTTTATGAGACGGTCATGAAGAGGTCAATTATTTTCTAAATGAGCCCGATGGAGTCAACTACATTGTTTAAGAACTGAGCAGACGGTTTACTATCTTTGGAGGGAGAATCTTTGCAAAGTTATGACCCAAGCAGCTTGATCTAACAACTCATAAAATACTTCCTGTCAGTCGATTGTCCACAAAATCCTGCTCTGGTTGACTTTAAAATCAACCTTTACTTTGTGAACCCCTCATTTGAAGCCTTAAGTATTTTTTGGCTGTCTCCATGTTGTTGTTTCTTGGAGGAAGAAGTGACCATATTTGGACAATTTGATAAACACACACATTCTTAAAGGTCACATATTCTGTAATATCCACTTCACCATGTTCCTCTAACTCTAATATGTGTCTCTAGTCTGTCTACAAACCCCCCCAATGATGAGAAAAGTCCATCCTCTCCGTCTTGTGCCTGCTCCACTTTTCAGAAAATGTGTGCTCAAACAGGCCGTTTACAGATTTTCTCTTCATGACATCACAAAGGGCAGTAACCCCTCCACCAGGTGGGTGCCTTAAAGCAGAGGCTCCCAACCTCTTTTTCCTTGGGGCTCACCCTAACGCTTAATTTCAACAGACTCTGTCAGTGCCATGGTTTTGCTCCGTCGGACAGCGCTGGGTCAGTTTCAGGGAGCGCAGCCATGAGCTGGCGAGTATGTTGAAATTGGGAGTATAAAAAGCTAAGGCCCCACCCCTAAGGACCCGAAGTAATAAACTACAGTGTGTTTGTTATCTTTCATAACTGGTTTGCTCTTTGTAATATAGAAATTGAATGTGAATTTATTCCCCACATTTGTTCCACTTGTCGGCAGCATGTCTTGCATGTATTATAAATGTGGGTTCGATGCCCCTGTGTTTGCCTGGAGGTGACACCGCTTCCTTCCTGTTCAAGGCTCATTTCATTCGTCACAGCGTGGATTAATTCCTTCCTCGGGCTCCTGGAGACGACTTGTTTCTGTTTCGGCAGAGAGCCTCCAGAAGATTCACTGAAAAGCTTCTGTTTCAGCAATTACTCTACGAGCTCGGATAACAACGCTAACGGCTTCACTTCTGTCTTCTAACTGTTCACAGAGTGGAAGCCGTCATTGAGACTCAATGAGAGTAAGAGAAGGAACCCGTATCGAGCTCAAAGTAGATGAGTGACAGCCAGATTGACAGGTTGTAGTTTTGAAGCTCAAGGCCCGCCTCAGTTTCAGCTTTGCCTGCTAGTAGATTGATTGAAGGTTAGTTGGAGATAGCAGTGCCAATATGGCGACCACTAGAGTCCACAATTGGTTTCTGTAAAAACCCAGACAGGATATTATATTTTTATTAAAAAATAATTAGATGGGGCGCCAGATAGCCCAGTGGTTATGTTGTGCGCCCCATGTGTAGAGTCAATAGACCTCATTCGGTTCAAATCCGACCTCTACCTCGTCCCCCGCTCTCTCTCCTCTCCAAACATTTCTTGTCTCTCTTCAGCTCTCCTCTCCAATAAAGACAAAAAGGAAGAAAAAATCATTAGATTTCAAACTTATGATAAACTTTCTTGTTTTCCCCAGAAACTTTGTGTTTGCATAAATGTCTTCATCGATTATTGAAATCCTGTTCAGAGTTTCTGTAGTTGATCGTCCGGCACACTTTTATCATCAAGATTGTTGCGCCATCGTAGACGATAAAACTCCCTCAAACAGTGTGACTGATGTTTTGCTTTTCCTTCAGTGTTTAGGAGCTACAGTATATTTGGAGGAGAATGTTGTGGAAAAAAAAAAAAAAAACATGGGAGCGACTCAGCAGCCCCGAGTGTTTTCAGGTCATGTTCTCTCTCTCCCACACCGAACCTGGAGAGGTATCAATGGCTGCAGGTGAAGTTTGTCCACGCTGACTGAGAATAAACACGCTCGCCCCCTCCAGCTCTGAGCTCACCTTCCATACATCTCTCTCTCTCCCTCTCTCTCTTTTTCTCCTCTCTCTCTCTCCCTCTCCCTCTCCCTCTTCCTCTCTCTCTCTCTCTCCCTCCCTCCCTCCCTATCTCTCTGTCTCTCTCTCTCTCTCTCTCTCTCTCTCTCTCTCTTTTTCTCCTCCTCTCTCTCTCTCTCCCTCTCCCTCTTTCTCTCTCTCTCTCTCTCTCTCTCTCTCTCTCTCTCTCTCTCTCTCCCTCTCCCTCTCTGTCTCTTTCACAGTGAAATTAGCTTCAGCAAAAAAAAAAAAAAACACAGAAAGGGAGCAGATTTTAATTTGCACAGCAGCCACCTCAGGGTGCTGACTCAGCATGTCCGCTCATGTTCATGGGAAGTTTTGTTTCCATTCTTACGTGGGCTCTTTTGTTATATAACAACACTAACTCTGGGGGTGATGAACCCAGGAGGAGGGGCCACGTTTGAATGTTGACAAACATTTCTACTGACTCCACCTTTAAAAGTGAACAAAACAAAGTGCATTAGGAAGCAAAATAGCACAGACCGAGTGCATCTAAACACCCATAAGATTACTTTTTTTTGTTGTCAGGTCAAAGCAGTTTAGATTGGATGTGAACTTTAATTTCGCGCCGTCTCTCCAGTCAGAGCAGCTTCATCTTCACTCACAGCCGGCAGCTTGATCTGGAGATTAATGGGCAATAAATGCATCTAAAGTGTTTGATCAGCTGTTCTGCACAAGAGGTCGTTTCTGCAGAGAGTTAGACTCGAGTGGCGGTGCATCAAAACTGTCTTCAAGGATAAAGCTGTTACAACACTTTCCTCAAAGTCAGAGGGAAACCAAAAAGAATCATGTGGTCGACTACCTTGTTGGTTAAATTTACCGCGTTTAACTTTTAGAGATGCTCTAGTTACATAACAGAGTCACCTGGATGACAGAGTAAACATCTTATTCCTGTCGTACATGGCAGCAGGTTTAACATTCTTACTTCTTTTGAGATAAGAGCGTTTGGCTTTGCGTTGTTCCCTGAGCTGTGAGCCTGCAGTGGAAGATGGTGATGTGTGCTCCATTGTGTGTGTTTTTAAAGACCTGACTGCTCCTGTGTTTTCAGGTGGAGCTTGTAGCCCACACAGTGTCAGTGGCGCTTAGCCTTCTTAAACCGAGAGAATGAAACACATTGAGGCTGCTGCAGAGGCTCCTCTCTGCTGCTGCTGCTGCTGCTCAGGCAGACCCGAACAGAAGGAGAGCTCTGCTGTGGCTCAGTGCAAACACACAAACACACACACACGCACACACCCACACACACACACACACACACACACACACACACACACACACACACACACACACACACACACACACACACACACCAAACACACACACACACACACCAAACACACGCACACTGAGAACTTGACAAGATGTTTTATTGACCGTGTCAGCGCTGTGTGAAACTCACATCATATTTATTCTCTCTCTCTCTCTCTCTCTCTCTCTCTCCCTCTCGCTCTCTCCCTCTCTCTCTCTCTCTCTCTCTCTCTCTCTCTCTCTCTCTCTCCCTCTCTCTCTCCCTCTCTCTCTTCACACACATAGTCTGAGAGACGCTGAGTATTGCAGATCTGGTTAAAGAATGAGTGTGTGTGGGTGTCACTGCGGGTGTTGGAGGTTTAATTCATGTCATATTAAAGAGACATGTTTGCAGTACGGTGGTGCAGTGGTTAGCTGTGTTGCCTCACAGTGTGGAGGTTCCTGGTTTGAATCCCAGTCTGACAGGAGTCTCTCTGTGTGGAGTCTGCATGTTCTCCCTGTGCATGTGTTGGTTCTCTCCGTGTACTCCGGCTTCTTTCCACAGTCCAAAGACATGCTCGTTAGGTTAACTGCTGACTCTAAATTGTCTGTAATTGCAGCCTGCTGTCTCTATATGTCAGCCCTGTGATTGACAGCTGTAACCCCTGCCTCTCAGCCAATGAAAGCTGGGGTCGGCTGCAGGCCCCCCGAGTACCGATTGAGCTCTCTTAATGACCGTATTTGTATAATTTATCATAACAAATGAAAACAATGAACTAAAGTAAATGTTGTTTCTGAATATTTTTGCATAATCATCGTTCATAATTTGTGTAAACGGCGTGTTTGTGTCTTTCCTCGAGGTAGAGGGAGAGTTTTATTTTGCATGGTTGTGATCTGAAGAGGAGAGAGACGGTAAGAAGGAGCGATGACACGAGAACATCTTCTCTTTCTTCGGTTGCATCCTCTCAGATGTCGGGGGACAGAAATAGCTTCCTCCTGTCGTTTGATTTCTTCTGTCTGAGTGTCCAGCTCGACCACATGTAGATGCGTTTGGATCATAAGCACGCCGCTGTCAGTTTGAATTACTGAAGCTGAGGACGGATGGCGTACCTCCCAAGTGCACCAATAGTTACTGTGTGTGTGTGTGTGTGTGTGTGTGTGTGTGTGTATGACTTTATTGATTTGGTTTCTGTCTCTCATTCATGACTGGGGAAACTGTTTTTGGTGTAAAGCCCATTGAGCTGACCTGTTATGAAACCTGCTTCATAAATCAAACTGAAAATTCTTCTGCAGCACCGCTGACAGACGTCTGTCTTTTAAACCTCGTGTTTCTTCTTCTATCTAAAGTCCAGCAACTCAGTCTCCAGGGTGAGCTTTACTCTCGTCTTATGTCTTTCTTTTGGAAACACTTTTGCAAAATTTGAGACAAATTTACATTTTCAAAAACATTTTTACATTTCATAAAACAACATTTTTTCTGACTTTTTTTTCTGACTTTTACCGAGGAAAAAACACATCACTTCTGGTATTTGGTACCTACCCTTTCCGTCAAGAGTCTGGCCTTTGTAAATTTGTTTTGGGACTGGTAAAAGTGTTTTGCCACTTGTAAATTTGTTCTATGAATTTTTGTTTTTTCCTCAGTTTAAAGTGTTTTGGTTTTGTAATTTTGTTTTATGAAATGTAAAAATGTTTTTTCTTAAATGTAAATTTCTTTTTTGCAAAAGTGTTTCACACTTTGTAATTGTGCTCTGCCCAGCCACTGTACATTTCCCCTCCTCCTCTTCTTCTTCTCAGCACATTCCCCCTCATACTTTTTCTCTCTCATGTTCCATGTCCTCAATAATTTTTTTCTTTGTGTTCTTCTTCTTAATATCTTTCATCCTTTCTTGCACAAACCACTTCTTCCTTCCTCTCCTCCCAACATCTCTCCTCCTTTCCACTTTTCTCCGTCCTCCTCTCCTTTCATCTTCCTCCTCTTCCTCCTCTCTCTGTGCCGTCAGCGCCCTCTGCTGACTGATGCTGGTTTCACATCCAGCTGTAGAAAAACCCAAGACTGTATGTCTGCAGCCTGGCTGCTCTCGTCTGTGTGCTCTCGCCTGGATGTAGTAGTGTGGAGTGAAGTAGTGTACATATTGTGTGTGTGTGTGTGTGTGTGTGTGTGTGTGTGTGTGTGTGTGTGTGTGTGTGTGTGTGTGTGTGTGTATGTGTGTATATATATATATATATATATATATATATATATATATATATATATATATAGTATGTTTGTGATATATTACAAACATACTAGGTGCTGATACATTCAAGACTAAATAAAAAATAAGAAATCTCCCCATTCTATATGTATATGTGCTTTTTGAGTTATATATAAACACACAGCTCAATCTGCAGCGTCGGTTCAGCCGTTGAAAAAGAACGGCGCTCTAACTCTCCCCTCTGCGTGATTCATTTGAACATCTTTTCATTTGGGCTTCTTGTAAACCTTGTGCGCGGGACTCCATCTTCTTCACCGTCTTCTACACTCTTGTCTTCTTTTGGCGCCGTGGTAATGTTTGAATTAATCATAGACTGTAAATATTAATTAATGCGCAAGTTCGTAAACTACTTCTTGACCCAGCGCACTTGCCGTTGTAAACTTGTGGAGGAGCGGGGCGCCAGAGCACGAGACGACAGCACACAGACGAGAGAGCGCCAGGATGCAGCCATACCTGACTCAAAAAACTGAGCAGATGATCGGTTGTAGTGTTTCCTGTTAAGCCTGTAGCAGGGCGCTTTCCTCGTTTAGGGCATGAGCTGAATACAACCAGTTTACTCAAAATAGCTGCAGACATCGATGAGAGGGAAACACATGAAGCAAGTCAATTTGACACATTTTGTTCTCTCTCTTTTTTATTTCAGCCATGAACAGAAACTTCTGATATCTATTATAAACCTCTTCTCTCCAGACTGCATCGACTCTGTGTTGATCGGTTTGTGGGAGCAGTCAGGCTCAGATTTATGGATCGAGAATTGATCCGAGAGCCTGTGAATGATTGCTCTGTCACCATTACCGTCAGAAAGAAAACAAATAACAGCTGACGTGTGGATGCTTACATTCATCCAGACGGACGTCAATACATCATCACCTCGCACATTAGCATGAAACAGCGATCAGATATGAGTTTCTGTTTGCACTGATTACATTCACTGTGAGGATCCGGGAATTAAAAATCTCAATGACAAGCCGTCATTACTGCGGTGGCGTCCCGGTACAACATCGATGGCTGTGGTCTCCATGTTGGAAATGCTGTCTCAGTCTAACTTTCAGTCAACCTAACGACAGGCTGAGAGCTGGAGCTGAGACGGGTTTTAAGACTTCTGACAAACCGTTACACCGCGCCCACCTGTCAATCAGGTCAGCTACACGCCTTATTGTGAATAACTCTCCTTCATCAAATCAAAACTGATGAGTCATCAAAACATTCACCCCCCCGTACAATGTGTGTTGATCGAGACATGAGCTAATCAGACCTTTTTGTTTTTTTTGAACCAGGTTGTTAACATGTTAATCTCTGCTGTAAAAACAGGCTTTTTAGAATGGGTGTGTATGTGACTTCCTGTGCTTCTGCAGCCAGCCTCTAGTGGACACTCGAGGAACTGCAGGATTTTTTACACTTCTGCATTTGCTTCATTATTTAGCACATTATTTAACACATGTGTATAACTGTAGACTTTGTGTCTCAGCTTTTTATTTTCCGCAGACGAGGACTCCTGCTCTAAAGACGCTCCCGTCTCGTTCTTTATATAATCAGATTTCTCCGTCAGTTCAGAGAGGAATCACACTTTTTACCCTCCGTCTATATCTTAATCAAACCACTGCTCTCTGTTTTAACTGCTTTAGCAAAGACCTTCGTTTATCGTTCTTTGGTTTGAACCCCTGTGGGAACATTTACACGGCCCTGTGGGGGGTCCAAGATCTGCAGGAGGTTATTTTAAACACACGATTACCTGCACCAACAGACAGACAGACAGACAGAAGAAAGGGAGGAAGGAGACAGCGAGGGCAGGGAAGCTGCAGCGTCGGTTCTGATCAGATGATCAAACTGCTCAGAAGGCTCCGAGGCGAGGGGATTTTCACAGCGTGTGCGTTTGTGATTAATGTTTGATTGTGTCAGGAAAGATTTGTGACATATCTGGAGCAGAGACAAGACGACATATCGCTCATTAGAGGAAAAGGAAGGTGAGGCAGAAAGAAGGAGGGGGAGGGGGAGGACAGACGGACGGACGGATGGATGGATTTGTTTACAAGAAATAATCACAAAAAATATTTAAGAGCAGAGGAGGAGGAAGATGATCTGAAGACTCAAAGGTCTGTCAGTCCTTGACTCAAGTGCAGACACAGTCGTTCTGTCAGTGTGAATATGCTGAGTATCATCACAGTAATTCAATAATTGCAGTGATCGCAGGATAATTATCTCGCTCCTAATAACAGCGCCGAAGCTCTGAGCCGAGTCAGAGGAAGCAGAGTTTTCATACACGCCTTCCTCAAACATTCAGGGGGTATTTTTGGAGGAGCAGATATGAGTCACAAGTTGTTCGTTTGCTGTGAAAAGAAAAAAAAGGAGCTCGTGGTGAATGCAGCGGGGCAAACAGTAAAGCCTGCTCTTTGTGTGGCGAGTGGCGGATCAACGAGGCCACGCCGTGACTTCAAGGACTTCAAACACACTCGTGCAGATCTCATTTCTGTTTGTGGACGCTTTCTTTATTCGGCACTAATACGGCACCAAAGACTGCCGTTTGATATTTCAGGAGTTTCTAATTTGCTTTCCAAAGCGGCTTTACGTCTCCGCTGAGACGATGCTCCCGTCGGGCTGTGTGCGCGACCTCATCCAGCCGCGCATCAGTCCTGAAGGAAAGCGGGTTTAAATCTTTGCTCTGCACAACAAACGCAACCTGCTCTCTGTTTGTCCTCACGTGTTCTTCTTCAACAAAAGTCCAAAGAGGAGTTCATATTGTTTCTGTCTCTTTTGGGGCTTTTGTGCCTTTATTGGAGAGACAGGACAGTGGATAGAGTCGGAAATCAAAGAGAGAGAGAGAGAGAGAGAGAGGGGAATGACATGCAGGAAAGGAGCCACAGGTTGGATTTGAACCCAGGCCGCCCGCTTGGAGGACTACAGCCTCCATACATGGGGCGAGCACACTAACCACTGCACCACTGCACCACCAGTGCCCTGTTCTCTCTTCTATCACATGACCGGACTCTGTGCTGAAGATGACTCATCCCACCCACACTGTTTTTAATGCATCACATTAAGAACACTAACCCCCAATTTCCACATTTTCCGCAGTACTCCGTCAGCGCCGCGGCCCGTCAGCGCCGCGAACTACACCGGCATTCGCTGCCCCTCTAGTCAATCATTGTGTTTCCACATCCAGCACCGCAGTCCGTCTCCAAAGCGTGCCAGCAGCGCCATAAGCTCTGCTTTGTTTCAAATACACTGCAAGTCTGGTTTTTTTTTCAACTTATTTTTTATTTAAATTTTTGGCACAGTACAGAATAAAGAAAAGCAAAAAAAAAAACGACAACTACAAAGAAAAAAAAGCAGAAAAACACACATACAAGACACCCTGCCCTAGGTAAGGTTAAGATAAAGGGGTTTTTTTTGTTTGGTTTTTTAAATCTATTTTTTATTGCATTAGCAACGTCATGTCTGGACTCCATCTCTTAGTGAATTTGGGTTTTTGAAGCCTCGCTGTTATTTGTTCCATTTGCAAATCTGTTTTTGACGGTGTGCGCTGCAGGCACGCGTCAAACTGGACAGAATAGAACGACCCGGACAGGAAGTCGGACAAGGAAACCCACAGGTCAATTTCAAACTAAAACACAACATATGGCCTCAAGATCATATTTTCAGTTTATCTACATTACATCTGTGCGTACAGCTGCTCATGGCTGTGTTCACGCTCCAGAATTTGACCCAGTGATGCAGGCGCTGTCCAACGGAGCAAAGATGTGGCGCTGATGGAACGACGCGTGCACGGACTGTGTGGAAATTGGCAGTTAGGGCCGCAGACTGGGCTGAGTAACTGGATGAGGTGAAGAAGAAAGCTGACTTTACCTGGACCAGGCGAAGTGACAAAGAACAGATAATAATGTTTGTAAAGCAGTGACCTTTAGTAACCCCCCCCCCCCCCCATACACACACACACACACACACACCTCACTGCTGCTTTCTGGACTCATGCTGTTAGCCTTTGACCATCCAGCTGCGACCGCATCGTGTCTTGACGGAGAGATGAAGCCGAGGTGGACCCCGAGGTCTCACGCTGTTATAACTTCATTCCATTACAGACTCAGAGAAGTGAACGCTCTCACACCGCGTTAGCTTAATAAACGAACGCCGGGCCTGTTGGAGGTCAGCCGTGCGTACACGTCACAGCTTATTACGGAGGAGGCTGTAAACGGTGAGGAGACGCCATCTTTGTTTCAGCTCACTCACCGAAACACTGCAGCTGATTCAGGTTTTTAAGATTCCCATGATACTCCAAATGTTTCGACAGTTAAAGAAAGTTTCCTTAAAGCACAAACTAAGCGCCTTCATTTTCCTTCTGTTTTATCAGTTTTTTTGTAGTTCTGTAATTGAGTTTATTTTTTTCCATAAAATCTCCAGGAACAATTAGTAAAAGCCTCTCCAGCTGAAGTTTCCTCTCTGACTTTAACAAAGATTATCCAGGTTAAATAATTGTAGACGCTTGTTGAGTCTGATCTCATCACATTGAAATGGTCGTTCAGCTGGAACTAACTGAATTTCAGGACGCTTAACAACATGATTCGCTAAGTTGGCAGTTCTCCTGAGGAATGTGTCACTTTTATTTTGTATGAAACTAAATGAAAAGTTAAGGGTGTTGGCATGTTCTGCTGCACGATTCAGAATCTTTCTGTGGTGTTTTTTTATCTTCTGTCACTGGCCGAAGGAAATGTCGTTTCTTTAAAGCAACGATATGTAAACCCACCGATGGTCTCTACATGCAAATGCACTGTTGTAAAAGATTCATTTCCTATGGAGAGCCGGAGAGGCAGTCCCACAGTACATTTTTGGGATCGTTGCGGCGAGTTTCGAGAGGGGCTCCGGCACGCTCACCAGACTAGAATCGACCAAAACTTTATTCTATGCAAATGACTCCAGGGACCGCCCACACTATGCACGTGTTTATCCAATCAGGTGCTTTCATTGAGGCTATTTCACCTGTTGCGTAACATACAGCGAAAAAAAGAGGGTAAATAAGAACCAGCCCACTTTTCAGTTTTTATACGACCATCAAGCGGCGAGTTGAATGCTCCAGTGCGACCCCTCGCGTCCTCGTCTAAAACTGTGGAGCTGTACGGTTAAAAATGGGCATTTGTTGACAATCAGAAGATGGCAAAGCCGGCAACGGAGAAGCTAACCAACCGCACCAACTGACAAAATTCAGTAATATTACCTGATCAAACTGTTACCATGACGTCCATATATATATACATACCAAAAAGATATTTAATTATAGCGTTTGATCGTACTTCATCAGACACTCTTTTCTGGAGCTGACAAAGTCTCAGCGTTTAGAGTTTTGTATTTATCGATGGAAAAAATCCAAGAGCTTCACATCAGACGGCGGCTCTATCACACAAATTTTCTGATCTTCATCTTTAAATGTAGGTTATTGATATTTATACATCTTAACATGAACTGTTTGTATTAACTTTAAAATAATCAATCCTGACACATTCCTGATTCATATTCCTCTTTCTGAAAGAAATAATGAGCCCCGTGTTTTTTCCCAGCATGCTTCATTAACTGCAGCATATTTCGAGTGTGTGTGTGTGTGTGTGTGTGTGTGTGTGTGTGTCTGTGTGTGTGTCTGTGTGTGTGTCCACGATGCTAATTAAGTCTAGCAGATCTCACAAGGAATTCTTTATTCCTGCGTGTGTGTGTGTGTGTGTGTGCGTGTGTGCGTTCATCAAAAGCTTCCTTTTATAACTCTAGGAGGACTTTTGCAGCAAGCGTGCACATACTCGTTTGCATCTTTTGTGCATGTGGACAAGCAAGACTGCACTATGCAAAAACATAAAAAGGTACAATTTAAATATAACGTAAAACATTTTTTACAAGAGTAGAAGAAAGACTAGGAATAAAAAAAAAAGATGTGAAGCAACATGAAGTGAATAAACATCTGCTTTAAATCTCCAATCAGTGAGATGTGTAGTGAGTGAAATGATAAAGTGACCTTACTGATCAGACATTAAGGAAACATGCTATGTTGAAGTGCTGGCTTCTCTGACAACAATGCAGCAGCCAGTATGTCCTCCTTCTAACTTTAGATTCTGGACCTGAATGCTCTGGATTTGTTTGGACCAGAGAAGGTAGGTGGTTTTAAGGCTATCCCCCACACAGCCGTTTTGGACACCCCTTGGTTTGCCAGATATGAGAGCAGTTATCAGGTCAAACCAACAGGTGTTGCAGGGATGGAAGCGGGCAAGAGAACTGGTTCAGATAGAAGTAATTGTACCCGACCTAAAAAGCCTCTGCATGTTTCTAATAAGCTCCACGAGCAGAAACGTGCTCAAACTAGGATCAATATTGGAGATGCTTTTAAAAAATAGAGAGAGGTTAGAACGCAGATAGGTTTACAGACCGATGCAGAGCTGGCTAAACACTGAAGCTTCAGTGTACACCACATGGCAACCTGTGTGAGCATCGACTCTAGAGAGGAGACAGCTCTCTTCAAGGTTTTGAGTCTGCAGTACCCATTTTAAACACTAGGTGTCAGAGTTACATATTGCTCCTTTAAAACATGCATCTTTATGATATCATGTAATTTTTAAAAAAGTTTTCATTTGATAATTGATTTAATAGAATGGAGACATGTGAGTGCATCATTTGTCATGAGGATTAAAGAAAAGCTGCATGTAACAAACGTGTCTCTCACTGCAGCACGTCTGATTTGAAACACAGGAACTCCTTCAGAGTCGAGGGAGAAGATGATGAGATAAATCTGAAGCGAAGTAAAATTATTCAAATTGTCCATGTGTCCTCGTCATGGCCTGATAAGAAGATTTGCTTCACTCTCTGCACAGCTGCCGTCCGAGCGCTCGTCTCATCCGGAGCGTCCCACCTTCAAGTCAGCAGATCTGTAATCCATTATTCACAGTGGAGTCTATGGGAATCTCAAATCAAGACATACTGAAGCTCTTTTCAAACGTGAATGTTTTAAACTCATGTTTCTGGAGAGGCTGTTAACTCTCTGTGCACTCTGCTGCAGGGAAACCTCTCTTAGCTATAGATGCTGCTGCAGCCCTTCTAGTTTTCTCTTCATTCATTTTGAAAGGTTTGAATCCATGTCCACCTCTCAATCGCTTCCCAGTCACTTCAGGAGAAAGAAAGACAGGACAAAGAGAGAGAAGAGGTAGAAAGCTTTTTAATCGCACACTCTGCTCGTTAAACGATGAGCAGCTTCTGAAGGTAGAGGCCGACTTGTGGAGCTGAATAAATTCTTGTGAAGTGTCTTTGCTGCAGGCCTCGTTCTTCTTTCAGATGTTTCTGAAGCTGCTCGATACCTCAGCATGTGCTCTGTGGAGCCCTCAGGGGATGAGGAGGAGAGGCACGGGAGCCTCGGATTACTCGGCCTGCCCATCAGTGTCCGTACGATTTTTAAAACAGCTCTCAGTTCTGTACATGTTTTTTCCTTCTGGGAGTCACTGCAGGTTTATAAGAATTCAGTCAGAGTCAGAGGGGGATCAGGAAAACACCTGTTTGTTTTGTTTTCCAAATACTAGGCCTGTCCCTGAGTAAGGACTTACATAGTCGAACTTGAGTCTCCAGATGTTGCCTATAGTCGACTGAATGTTTGGTTTTTTTGCGCTGATTGATCCAAAGTCTTTTTTGAGTTTAACCACATCATTTGAATTTGTCTTCAAGACTTGGAATATTTGAAAAAGTTCAAAGAGACGAGATCTCTGCACTGATCAGAGCTGGATATAAATGATGTGAACACAACAGTCCCGGTCCTGCCTGAGACACACTGTTATACCCCACACCTGAGTTGTTAACGCGAGGCTTTCTGATTCGATTAGAGCTGCAGCTTCACTCCTTCGATTAGATCCCAGCAGGGAGTCTTTACTGCTCCAGGAAGTAAAAAACCCTTAGTAACTGAGGGGCTCTGCAGGAAGCTGTTTGAGCTCCATGCTGTCAGTGTGAGTTAGCTGTGTTTTCTTCTGTGTGCGTGTGTGTGTGTGTGTGTGTGTGTGTGTGTGTGTGTGTGTGTGTGTGTGTGTGATGAACACTTCGTTCCTGTCAGTCGATGTCCCCAGCAGAACATGCTGCGTTTGATTTGCTGTAATCAACTTGACACACCTGGTAGGACGATGTTAATGTGACCGAGAGAAAGAAAAGACGTGGGCGTGTTTGATTCTCTCTCTCTCTCTCTCTCTCTCTCTCCAGAGAAATCTGGATCATGGGCGTGGGGGAATAAACACTGGACCCCATTGTGCAGAAAAAACATGCACAGTTAAACTCCAGAGGAAGCTTTTATCTGAGAGAGAGAGAGAGAGAGAGAGAGAGAGAGAGAGAAACTATCTGCCTCCACATCATCTGCTGGCTTGTTTTGAATCATGCGATGAGTCACTCAGTGGCCCTGTGCGGCTCGACGAGGGGAGAAACGCTCCGACAGCGATAGCTCAGCACTTGTTCACCATGA
Organism: Labrus bergylta; assembly: GCF_963930695.1. NCBI lineage: Eukaryota > Metazoa > Chordata > Actinopteri > Labriformes > Labridae > Labrus > Labrus bergylta. The sequence continues at coordinate 24,458,124 of NC_089199.1, forward strand.
AAAGGTAAAAGGAGTCAGCACAGAGGCCGGTGACACCTGAGAAGCATTCAGGCACCACTGCAATCGCTGAAAATTGGAGGGATGAATGGAAGTGTCATTACAATCTCACGGCAGGATGTGTGACCCTGAGACACACACACACGCACGCGCACGCACACGCACACACACACACACACGCACACACACACACGCACACACACACGCGCATACACACACACACACACGCACACGCACACGCACACGCACACACACACACACACACACACAGCTTTGTATCCTCAGGAGTAAATGAAACATAATACCTGACTAGGGATCCATTATAAGAAACTTTTGAGCAATGCTGAGGTCGGCAAACTTGGATGCTGAAGTTTTAATGTTTTGAACACATCGAAGAGCATCATCCCCTCAATACCATGTAGGGTTGTAGTACTCGGTCATGGACCACTTCTTGAAGGTCTCTGTCTCGTCATGGAATCGAAAGCATTTTTACCCCGGTCTTTACTCGGTCTCAGACTGGACGGACTCTGGATTTTAAATCAAGTCAAGACCACAACTGACGTCTGTACTGTGATTAGACAGAAAATGCCACTTTTTAAAGTAACAAATAACTTCATTTATTTCATCTTCCCCCGCCTTCAGATTACGACTTCGCTGGTCTTGTTTCTGTCTCGCCCTGCCCTGGTCTTGGTCTTCACACGGTTACGATCGCTAAATGTCTTGGTCTTGGTCTTGGTCTTGGTCTTGGTCTTGGTCTTGGTCTTGGTCTTGGTCTTGACTCGGTCTGGATCCCTTAATGTCTTGGTCTTGTCTTGGTCTCTGAGCACTCTGGCCTCGGGTAGGTCTTGGTCTCGGGTTCATGTGGTCTTGACTCCAACACTAACACCATGGTGTCTTATTAAAGAATAAAAGATGGAGGACTTTTCTTAAATTATTCTGATCATTTCACATCTCACAACCGTTCTGCTCCGTGCTGCTGATGACCTCACCGTGCACTTTACGTCTAGCTGAGCGGGCACCATCTGTTTCCGCTCGCCATGCAAACCTTTACATTTGCACACGGCTTATGCACAGCGCTCGGGCAGGGAAATACCTGAGGGAGAGACGAGCATGTTTGACTATATGAAATAAACATGAGGGAAGTGTTATCATGCACCTGACGAGTCAGGTGTTTTGATCCGAGGTTTGAGCCCCGACTGAAAGAACGGGTCAACAGCAGGACGGCCAGAGACTTTTCTTTACAGAACAGAGTGATGGACACAAAGACACTGAGTCCATTTGTAAGAAGACCGATATTAAAGAAGCCATATTCTCCTCCTTCTCCACCTTTTCAAAGAGTCCCCCTGTGGTCTAAATGAAACATCTGTGCTCTGCTTTGGTCAAAATATAACATGAATCAAGCACCAGAGGAGGTTTGTGACCCTGTAGAAACCAGCTCTCTCAGAACGCTCCGTTTGGTGTGTGTGTCTCTTTAAATGCAATGAGCTCCGGGTGGAGTCCATTGGTGGAGATTTTTTTTTTTTACCAGAATCCCCCTGTGACATCACAAGGAGAGCAAATTTGACTAACTGTGACTGTGACAGTGAGTTTAATGTTAACTGCTGACTTAGCATAGGTACGTTTTGTTCCACCATGTTTGTTGAGCATCAGGACTTGGACAAAGAGAACTCAGACGACGGGATTTGATGGAGCGCTTGTGATTCTGACGTGGATGTTCTGGCTGCCCAACAGTTTATCTTTCCTGTAATGTATGCTAAAGTCTGCTGTCAGTGTGCATGCCGCTGATGAAGGCTGACGGTAAACGAGGCGGAACAGGAGACGTGTGTCCGAGGAGGAGAGAGCTGCATGAATATTAAAGATGGGACCAAGAGTCTCCTGAACCTGTTTAAGCCTCTTCACCAGATGCTGACTGCAGCTTAAGTGTACTTAACTGAAACACGGTGTTATGTAGCATATGGTTACTGTTCTTTTCTGAAGGCAGGAAGGAGCCAAAGGAACCACACAAGGCGCTGTGACACTCCCTCGTTTACATCATTCCCTTCAGTGTCTTCATGATTATTTACACTCATGCCACAGAACATGAGAAAGCTAAGATTCATGTGATTCGGACCATGTAAAACATTTCAAGATCCGACCACCACAGCAGCCACAAGCTACACATCTTCACAGACCGACGCCAAACAACGATTGTTATTGTCTTTGGATTTACCATTAGAAGATTTACTGACTTCTCCCCGTCATAATATTCCAATAACAATGTTCCTGCTGCATCTGCAACGATCCCAAAGATCCAAATCCAGTTAAAGATCTTCAAATTTGACCAACGCTACACCGACGCAATGTTGATAAGATAATCCTTTATTGATCTCCAGAGGCGGGATTCAAGTGTTGCAGTCGAAAAAAAGACCAGAAGAAGAGTAGAGATAAAATGTATTTCCAACAAGTAGGTTTAAAGTGAACTATACACCCAACTGCTGAACAAAAATCAACCAGATCATTCAGACATGCTGTGCAGTCAGTGGCGAGTTAAAGTGATTGGATAAACGATCTTGAGTCCGTATATTGTGTTTTATTTTGAAATCGACCGGATGCTTTATGCGTGCCCTCGTCTCACTTCCTGTCCGAGTCAACCTGCTCTGTTCAGATGGACGGGCGCTTGCAGCGAGCTTTGTTGAAAGTAGACTCTGAGAGTATTTAGAACGGAGCAGAGCTGAATGTGACTGAGCGACGAAAGTGAGTGCTGTCACATGGGACCCCCTTAGGGAGGTTTCCTCCTGTCATTGCTAAATCTGAAAATTTTGAGCCGCTGCTGTGGTTTAAAGTTTGTCAGCCCTCAGGGGCCTCCTACTGGGCCACCTACTGGTCTGGGACCCAAAGCCATTGCCTGTCAAGCACCGCCTCTATTCAAACCTCTGACTTCTCTCCAACCTGATGTCCAAATATCAGTTTAAACAAAACAAGATGGCGATGGCCAGAACTCAAGGCCGTACTTGAAGCTTTAGGATAAACAGTGCGACCCTTCTTCTTTTCTTTTCTTTGTAAAACTATCAGAATATCTTCTGGGACATCTTGAGAATGAATTTTTTATCTGAAGCAAACTGTTTTTGAGTCAGCGTCCGGCTCGCTGAATGTGACTGCAGACTGTTGGATTGAATTAGAGCGCGGCTCATCGCCTCCTCTCTCATTCACTTTCATGTTCTGTGAGCAGTTTGCAGCATTGCCGTGTGAGAAGCAGATCTTAAAACATTCACAGAAGCATTGTTAAGTTAGGTCCAACACAATGTCGCAGTCTCAATTTCAGAGTGAGAGTGAGATGAAGAAATAGAGATGAGCGCACAGTTTGAGGTCACGCTATCTTCCAGCTGCTCAGAGATGAAAAAGCTCGGCTGCAGTCGGAGCCGGCAGACTTCCACTTCTCTTCTCTCGGAGGAGTGTTCTCTTCACGAGGTTTCTGTTGACACACGGCGAGATGAAAGGACCGTTTCCCCTCAGGTGGTGAAAACTTTTCTCTCGGTGACGGCGTCTCGGGCGACCAGTTACAAGTGAACATGTCCTCTTGGAGTCGCCCGGCGTTGAGAAGTGGAAATGTAAACACACATTAGCTCTGGGCTAATCGTCGACTTACTTGCACAGATTGCATCACAGAGGATAAATAAGAGATGATGGTCTCTATTTTAACATTTTGTCTATCAGTCGGAAACACAACAACATGGAAACATGTGCAGTCTAATGTAAGACCATGCAACATCCCTGCAACCGTCGGTCACTCAGTGCAGCCTCATGTTTGCTTTAAACGCAGACGCAGAGACTTTGATTCACCTCTGCAGGAAGTCTGCAGCGATTAAACTGCTGGAAACGCTGGATTCAATCCTGATGATTTAATTCAGTCATAGTTTATTTTTTTATCCTCCGGTTATGGACTCAACCTTCCCGGTGTTACGGTCTAAGTGAGGGACCATGAAGGATCATTACCGGTTTTGAGATCCCCGCACCCGAGGCCGCGTGGCCCCTCGGTGCTGGCGGCGGATATGTCAGAAAAACACATTTGTCTACACACGATGATGATTATTCAGAGATATTTATGGTTTTGACTTGGCCTCAGTCCCTAAATGTCTTGGTCTTGTCTCAGTCTCGCCCTGCCTTGGTCTTGGTCTTGACTCTGTCTTGATCCCTAAATGTCTTGGTCTCTGTCTCTCTCTCGGTCTCGGTCTCGGTCTCGGTCACAGTCTCATTCCCTAAATGTCTCGGTCTTGACTCGGTGTCGGTCCCTTAATGTCTTTATCTTGGTCTTGACTCGCCCGGCCTTGGACTTGGCCTTGACTTGGTCTGGATCCGTAAAGGTCTTGGTCTTGTTTCAATCTCGCCCTGCCTTGGTCTAGGTCTTGATCTCGGTCTCGCCCTGCCTTGGTCCAGGTCTTGACTCGGCTTTGATCCCTAAATGTCTTGGTCTTTGTTCTCTGTCTCGTCCAGTCTTGGTCTTGGTCTTGGTCTTGGTCTTGGTCTTGGTCTTGGTCTTGTCTCGGTCTCATTCCCTAAATGTCTTGGTCTTGGTCTTGGTCTTGGTCTTGGTCTTGGTCTTGGTCTTGGCCTTGACTTGGTCTGGATCCCTAAACGTCTCGGTCCTGGTCTCTGTCTGTGCGGTCTTGACTTCAACACTCACCTCGACCCGGTGATCGCTGCACATGAAGTTAGAAAACATGTCTTTAACTTCACACGTTGTTCAGCATCTCCTCACTGTTACCAGGCAAAAGCTGCACACACCTTTAACCACGTCTCACTTTGTTATGGATTGCATAACCCATCATTGTGATTGGCTGTCAACGGCGTGCCACGCTGAGTATCTAATCAGAATGATGTATGGTGTTTTTTTTTTGCGTCTGTGTTCTCCTCCCCTCAGATATCTTGGCGCAGACACATGAAGGCTTGATACGGTTTCTCTCCCCAGACGCCAACTTGTGAAACTTCTCTCCCTGACAGTTTCTGTAAGCGAGCGCGGCAGTGCCTCAGCGTGTGAAAGACAGACGCCTGGTGACTATAGATTCTCTTTTATAACCTTTATGTTACCTGGGCGATGTTGATGGATAACACGCGCTTGTTTACAACAACGACGCCCCCCCCCACCTCATAACTTCAGGTTCTCTGCAGCCTTCCACTGTGTGACAGCTCGGGGGATGAAAAAGGCTGCTCATTCCAATCTGCTGCTGCTGCTGCCACGACCGAGAGCGGGTATGTTTTGTTCCTTCTACTGCAGAGTGTGCAGTGCCTGGCAAAGACTTTGAGAGCTTGCCTTCAGGTGGATCTCGACCTCCAGGATCACAGACGAGCATGGGCGGTTCTAGGCAGGGGCCAACAGGGGCCAGTGCCCCTGTAACACTGAGCTTGGTCCCCCCTGTGGCCACCCCTCCAAAAGGAAGAGCCCACCCTAATGACACAAACACAGTATTTGACTCAACAACCGCACTCACAATCTAGAATTAAATACTGTTACTGAAACAAATATAAATCATGGTATTTTATGTTGTGGTATTTAATGATGTGCGCTATTATTTGGCATAATATATTTGTTTTAAAGTGATCATCTTTTTCACCTGGGTTTAATGTTCCCCTCTGACAAAACAACTGGCCCCAGTTTGGCCCCCTCAGTAAAAGTGGTCTAGAGTGACTAGAGAGCCTAGCAGATACATTTCCCAGCCCGTGTACATAGGCTGAAGTCGTCGTTGCAGCTGCTTTGGGTTTGAATCCTCCCAACATTTCCTGTCTCTCTCTCGAGCTGTCTGATCCAATAAAAGGCCCAAAAATAAGGGGGTGAAGTGCTTTGCAGGGAGAAAAATTAAGCGATGCTACCTCATGTCACAGTCCTACACATTCATCTAACACATGATTGAACTTGATAAAAGACGGGTTTTTTTGCTTTTTTCAAGCTAATTTGTTTGAATAATTCACACAAAGCTACAAAAACACATCAACCATGATTAATATCTTCCACCCAAATTGACAATTTCCAGGCTTCAGATCTCATTACAAGCCCTCCAACGTGTCATGTAAGTATCCTTAAAAGTGTGAAAGGGTTGCAGACTCTGTTAAAAAAAAAAAAAAAAAAAAATGACATTGAAGTCTGCCAGAGTTCACAGCGCAGCCTCTAAGCGTTTGCTGATTGTGCAGTGACACACTTTCTAAGCTCCTGTGGATTCAACAGAATCTGTGATTCAGGGTTTTAGCCCGTCTGGTTAACCATGTGATGGACTGGAGTGTACCAGGTTTTAGCTCCCTTTGACCCAAAAGAGAAAATCCATGAGGGACTCTAAGGCCTCGTCCACATGTAGGCGGGTATTTTTGAACACAACCCTTCTAAAACTCTCCTTTAGTAAAACTCCTTCCAGGATGAAGATGTTCAATAACTCTGTTGAAGTTGTTTCTGTGTAGACGGGGAAAAACTGTGCGCCGGTTTCTCCTCCGTGTGACGTCATTGTGTGACGCTGTCACTTTAAGTTTACATGAGATTAGTGTGATAGCAGACGCAACCAAACTAGCGCTGGTGCTAACGATGCTAACTGGACTTTTTACACGCTCACACATACACACACAGTTACTCTCCCGCTGTTGACAAGCAGAGATGCCTGATTGGACGACTGAGGTCACAGCTGCTTCATACAACACTCCCACCACACAAACCCCGCCCACAACGAGACCCGGATGGACATCGGGTTGATGACAAAACTTTGTAAATGAAATGGTCGTTGCAGAGAAATGGGGAGAAAATGTTCGAGTGTAAAGGACATCGTGGTTGTCTCTGAGTGAGCTGTACTCTGTAACGAGATCGCCTGGAGGTGTGGTCAGAAAAGTTTTTGTTGTTGAATTGGCTAATGACAGTAGAAACAGAGCTGTTTTGCTTTTTCATGTGGAATAAGATGTTTTCCTGAAAAAAGCATATGTGGAAAAATGCCCGCCTTCGAGTGGACAATCAGCACTGTCGCTGTCCATGGTGCTGAAGTTTGGCCTTGTTGGTGTTTTCTGGTTTTCCTTCTTTCTACATCACCGTTTCAATACTTGTTTTTTATGCTAAAGTCGCCAATATCCAACTCACCTTTACCTGCTACAAAGCATTAATGGTACGGCACCACTATATCTTTCTGATCTGCATGCTGACCTGAACTATACCCGTTTACTCACCACAACTGTAAATATGTTAGAAGAACTCGACTTAAAAAAGGATTCTCCCAATCTTCTCTTCCATGATGTAAAACGTGTTTAAAGGTCCAATCAGTAAGATGTGTAGTGAGTGAGATGATAAAGTGATCTTACTCTATGATCAGACATTAAGGAAACATGCTATGTTGAAGTGCTGGCTTCTCTGACAACAATGCAGCAGCCAGTATGTCCCCCTTCTAACTTTAGATTCTGCTCCTGAATGCTCTGGATTTGTTTGGACCAGAGAAGGTAGGCGGTTTTAAGGCACCCCTGAACATCGGCCGTTTTTGAAGGCCCTTCAGTTTTCCAGATATGAGAGCAGTTATCAGGTCAAACCAACAGGTGTTGCAGTGATGGAAGCGGGCAAGAGAACTGGTTCAGATAGAAGTGATTGTACCCGACCTAAAAAGCCTCTGCATGTTTCTAATAAGCTCCACGAGCAGAAACGTGCTCAAACTAGGATCAATATTGGAGATGCTTTTGAAAAATGGAGAGAGGTTAGAACGCAGAAAGGTTTACAGACCGATGCAGAGCTGGATAAACACTGAAGCTTCAGTGTTCACCACATGGCAACCTGCGTGAGCATCAACTCTAGAGAGGAGGGGGCGGGGGCAGACAGAAATCTCTGACCTTGAGGTGCATACTTCACAGCTGAAAAATTGACTTATGGACGTTTTTTACCCTGCAGACGATATTTGAATGTTGAGTGTAAATGTGTCACATTCAGCTTCACATCCTCGGCACAGTTTGGTTGTCGAATGCACGATTGGCAAATTATTCTTGTACAGTAGCTACAAACTTGCCCAGTCCCAAACTTCTGAATGCAAGAGCATGCAGAATTTATGAGAAGTTGTAAGATATGCTTCAAATGTATGAATCCATGCAGGATGTTTCACTGCTTCTTTTCCCTCAATGTATGCCGGCCGGGACATGCTCCACTCCCACTCCCATCCCAATTCTGAGCGAGTCTGAAGAGGAAGACTCCGGTTTGTGGGATGGAAGGATGAAGGATGGGATGAATGTGTGCACTGGAGAGAGAGAGAGAGAGAGGAAAGAGTGTTTCATGTCACTTCAAGCGACATCGGTCACCTTATGATCACAAACCGACAGGGGAGCCGAGGAATAAGTCACGATGTGGTGGGTTTCAGAGCTGCAAGCTTTCATCTTGTGGCTACACTTGGCCTTCACACACACACAAAGACACGCACAAACATGCACACACATGCACACACACAGGTTTCACACATATACAAGCCCACAAGATACAGACTCTGAAGAGAAAAAGAACTAGGGCATCAAAAGTCCCGAAGGCTTTGAGCTACAGTTTTTTTTTTTTTTTTTTTTGCATAATCAGGAGCAAGGAGCTGTGGGGGGGAAGGGGGGGGGGGAGGATGCTGTAATTAAATTAGTGCATCAAGAAAACGAGGAACGAACATGCAGGATATGAGCAGAACCAGACTGCGAGCTCAAGACTGAGAAGAGACCTGATTAAAGTCGATTATAGAGACGAGTTCTTATTCCTGTTTTCTTCTTTCACACACACACACACACACTCTGCAACACAAACACACAGGCAGCCTACAGTTCAGCTGGTGTCAACAGGGAGGGAGTTCCTCTGAGAGAGTTAGAGGAGGAGGAGAGAGAGAGAGAGAGAGAGAGAGAGAGGGGTGCAGGCAGACAGAAGTTCTTCCTCTTCTTCCTCCGCTCTTCATGAGGAGACACTTATCCGTCCAGTCTGGAGCCGCTTTGGGGGAAAATGCTTTTTCTTCAGACTATATTGAAGAGAAGGCTGCTGCTGAAAGGTAAAAAAAAAAAAAAAAAAAAAAAGGGAGAGGATGCATTCATTCCTCACCGCGTGAATTTTTTGCTCAAATTACCGCAACTTGAAGCTTTGAAAACAAACCGCTCCAGGCTACTTTTCGCGCTCTGCCGACATCGATCACCGCCTGATTGATGAGTGTTTTGTTTGTTTCCTATCGGTCTGAAGCTTGATCCATATTCCCCGATCAGATGTGTGTGTGTGTGTGTGTGTGTGTGTGTGTGTGTGTGTGTGTGTGTCGGACAGAGCTGCATGTTCTGTCAGTCATCTCAGACAGGAGGCATTGCGGAATAAAGCGCGATATTTCCCTCACAGGTGCACTCACTCCTGTCCTTCTCGTTTTACACTCAAACTCCACGCGCACAGGTATTTCTCCACCTGTTCGTCACACTTCGTCAGCTCCATATGACTTATCTGAAGACCCGTGTTGTTGTTTGATATTGAGTAGTTCGCTGTGAATGCACTGTAGATGTTTTCACGGTTGTTTGTCTGATTCGTTCGAACATTTTCACAAAGTCTCTGACCTGATGTCTTCCGGAAATTCCTTTAATTCTGCAGGAGAATCAACATTAGCAGTGTCAGATTTCTATTTAGCCATGAAGTGTGTGCGTGCTGTTCGCCAACACATGCATGCATTTACTTCTTTATCGGGATCTTTTGCACAATTTTAGCGAAGGTGTTTTGTCTGTTTAAGGGATGCGCTGAGATTTCAAATGGTTCAGATGTTTGTCGTTAACACTGATCAAGTGTTTTACAAGTAGAAGGATGATGATGGTCTGAGACGTTTGACAGAGATGTTACGTTTCAAAGTTCTTCTTTTAATAATTTGATGATGATGATGATGATGATGTGATAGTTCCTCCTGCAGAACCTGGAGATATTGTAGCTGTGAGTTTGAGATGATGAATTGAGAGTGGCTTTTAAAGGAGGTGTGAGTAACCTTTGTGCACACTTCACAGCATCTATCCCTGGTGTGTGTGAGTTTATAATCTTGTGATTTCTGCAGCTGATCTTGCAGTCTGTTTGTGGAGCTCCTCCAGTCCTCTGTCTGTGTCTGTACTGTAGCAGAGAAATGTGCAGCTTCACCACGCTCCTCTGCACTTGTTTTTGAAAGAATTCTCAGCTGATGAATCTTTTAAGTTGTCAAATGTTGGATGCAAAAACCATGACCTAAAAACAAAACTTTTCAAGTGTCTTATTTGGCATGAAGATGTTTCAATGAGAATTTAGTCTGTTTAAAATCTCTGGAGACTAGAGGGGGCTTTAAAATCCGACCAAAAGATCTCTTTTATCTTGTCAGAGTTTCTTCTGCAGACGTTGCGATCTTGCGTTGGAGCTAAAAAAAATGTAGCTAAATTTGGCCTCATAAGAAGTGTCTTTATTTTAAATCTTTGTGCATACTTCGCATCTATCCTGCGTGTGTGTGAGTTTATGATCTTCTGAATTCTGCAGCTGATCTTGCAGTTTGTATGTGGAGCTCCTCCAGTCTTCTCTCTCTGTCTATAGCAGAGAAATATGCAGTTTGCTCCTTTGCATGATCCCTGTGTCATTTATGCTACGTGTTCAGTGTTGTGCTGACGCGACAGGATCCATTTAAATGATTAAGCGTAAGATTGTGTCCTAATATTGGCCTAAAAAAAGCCGAATCACAGGTTTCAATCTGGCCCATCGAAGGTCTTCCTTTACATCTCTTTGATCGTGTCATGCTGTCGTTTCTTCTGCAGACGCTGTGATGTCACAGTGAGACGTAAACTCCTCATTCAGAGGGTCCTTCATGGTTTTGATTGTGTTTCGCTTATGACTGTCATTTCTAATTTGCAGCGTCTCTCCTTCCTCACTTTGTGTTTATGAGCTTCTGAATTTCTACATGCTGATGTTTGCAGTCTGAACGTGGCGCTCCTCCAGTCGCCGCCGCCTGTGTTTGTAGGAGAGAAATGTGCAGTTTTCCCTTTTCCTCCTCCTGCTGATTTATTTATGAAGTTGGGGGATCTATCGCTTTGAAGTGCAGCCTGGAGACGCAGTGGAAAGGGAGGCAAACGGGGACAAAACGCCGCCTATCGGCCTGTCAGGATCCGCACTGCAGCCGCCCTGAGACTCCCTATCACAACAACAACAATGTGAATACCCAGAGGAAGGGCCACTTAAAGGTCCTTATATTAGCACACAGCGAAAGAGATGAATCACTGCGTCCACGTGGCGTTAAGAGATGAAAGTGTCTCACTTCTAACAGATCCGTGCATTTCAAAAAAGCTCTCAGAACGCCGAGCATCCGAGTGACTTCTGACAGCTCAGGAGAACAGACGTGACATTTTCCTGCAGCCGCTCGCTCACTCTGCAGTAAAAACAGAAAAAGAGCGACTTTAACCACAGACTGAAAATATGAATGGACGTCACCCGTCTGCTCCTGCAGGGGGCGCTGGAGTCCCATTGATGGCGGTCTCCGAGCTGGAAATGCTGTCTCAGCCTAACTTTCAGTCAACCTAACGACAGGCTGAGAGCTGGAGCTGAGGCGGGTTTTAAGCCTCCTGACAAACCGTTACACCGCGCCCACCTGTCAATCAGGTCAGCTACACGCCTTATTGTGAATAACTCTTATCCTTCATCAAATCAAAACATGATGAGTCATCAAAATATATCAGCTGATATCTTTCTTAGAGCTATGTTCGATCTGTAGAGATATAGATACACATTTATTGTGTTGATCCCTCAAATGCAGTTATAACTCCCCTCTCTATTTTAAAATGTTTAAATTGACAGGCACCTCTTCCTCAGAGCTTTACAAATATGTTAACGGTGTATGGACATGCAGATGGTGAAACTGCTTTCTGCTGCATGTACTTAATCAATCGGACACGTTCAGCTATGAGAGTCCAATCCCCAAAGCCCTGGCACTTCCAGAAAGTAGTACCCCTGTAGCAGAAACATTTGGGGGGGGGGGGGGTCAAAAAAAAAAAACCTTGGACTTTATTTGAACTCTTGTTTCTGCAGAGTAAGTCCATGTGTCTACTAACGCCTTCTTTGTGTGCTGGCTGCTTTAGTTTCATTGGCTTCTCAGCAGCATTGTTGCTAGGTTACCAAAGTTCCGTCAGGTGTGTTTTAGCCGCGTGTGTTTAATTCAAATATCACCAAGAAAACATGAAGACCATTTGAAGGATTCATGTCCCCTGTCACCTGGAAACTGTTCCTTCAAAAAGACGAGGCAGACTAGCGTCTCCTCCGCCATTGTTGTTGACAAAGCTGTTAGTCCCGCCCCTTCTTGATTGCTGTTGGTCAGTGAGGGAGAAGTGACATTGGCGAGCCTTGCCCTGTTGTTAAAGTTGAACTGTTTTCAACTTGGAGTGATGAGAGCGCAGCGTCAAAAAAACTGAATTAGTTTCGTATTTAAAACGCCCGCTGCCAGGAAAAAGGAAAACCGCCTTAGGCCCCGTGTCCACCTGCATTCTTTTTTTTCTGAGTGCCAGCATCTGTGCCAGTTTTTGTGCGGCCGTTCTGAGCGCTTTGAGTTTGAGCGCGCACTACGGCATGGAACTTCAGAGTCAGACTGTGTGCAGGAGATCCTGTGATTTTTGATGGACGACTACTTCACACCCGTCTTATGAAAAAGATGAAGTTTGGATACTAATGTTCATTAAATGACAGAGAGTGCATCTTTTTAAGACTTGTGGTAAAATATTGAAGTTTGGATCATTTTGAGAACCTTCCAGAGGGCCATCAGAAGCTCCTCGTCTCCTCATCTCTGGGGTCAGACCTCCTGTGGTGGGTTAGGATTAAGGAAGCACAATTTTAGTTCAGCAGGTCGACACCGACCTCTTCTTCAAGTATTAACAGGGACATGGGAGGGTTTAAAGGAAAACAAACAATCCGAGACTCCATGTGCAAAAAAAAATGTTCAGTTTGAAAGTCATGTTAGTCAAAAACACAACCGTGTAGATTTTTGTTGGATAAGTTTAACAAAGCAGCTTCAGAAGTCGTGACTTGGAAACACTCGTACATTAAAATCTGTGACAACGAGGACTCACTTTAGTGACATTTAAGATGAGCTGCACTCTGCACACTGACAGATACGCTTCAGTGGAGTTCAGTGACATTAAAGTGAAAAGGTTAGCGACACAGCCACGACTGTTCAAATCTCCTCTGCTCACACAGACGTGCAGCTTTCAGCAGCAGCCACAGAAATCTATCAGCTCAGAAATCAACCTTACTGTTTCCTTATTGAGGGGGGACCCTCGTTCACAACAACGACTTCCCCATGTTCCTCTAACTCTAACATGTGTCTCTAGTCCGTCTACAAACCCCCCGTCTTTAGCCTGCTCCACTTTTCAGAAAATGTGTGCTCAAACAGGCCGTTTGGAGATTCTCCCTTCATGACATCACAAAGGGCAGTAACCCCTCCCCCAGGTGGGTGACACTCCCACAGCTAGGTGTTTGTTCTGCCCTCTGAGAAAGCCCGAGTACACCCAAGCCTTTCCAGAGAGGGGGCGTGGTCAGACACAGCTCATTTACATATTTAAAGGTACAGACACAGAAACAGACTGTTCTGAGCAGGGCTGAAATAGAGGGGTTTATAGACATGATCAAATACAGGATCAGAGTGGATTTAGAACAAGAAACTTCACACACATGTTTTGAGGAGCTCTGAGACTTATTTAAACTGGTTGAAGAGGAGGAGGATATGTGGCCTTTAAAGAGAGGAATGAATCCATCAGACATTGCTGGCAATGTTGGTTGTCCAGGGCTTAGTTGTTGTTGTGGTTTAATTTGAACTAGTATCATATCAAAGTTCTTGTATGGTGCTAACCCTCGTCCCTTGAGTAAGCAGAAATCACCTGATGTCACCGTGCTGCTCCTGAGTCAGAGATGATCCTTTGTTCAGTCTCTAAAAGGCTGAATCCCTCTATAGTCATCATGTAAAGCCGCTCTGAGTCCACGCCGCAGCTCTGCTTTGTCCTGCTGCAGGGCTACAGACTCTCTCTGATTTTTCCCAAAGTCTCTCTGGAGCCTAATAAACCCCGAGTCGGCAGGTTTGCCTGTGAAGTGACATCAAACCTATTACACACCAAACCTCAAGGGAGGACCGACCGGCGGTGGCTTTGAAAGCGCCGTCTCTTCTCTCCAGGCAGCCGATTGGTTGTTCTGCAGATTAGCTGCCCGTCCAGCGGGAGCCTCAGCTCGCCACAGCACTGCCTGCTCACTGTTCAGTTTGACAGCAGGTACCGGAGGGACGTAACTCTCAGACTTAATAAAACCTGGACAACACTTACTTAATGACATCTAATGAAAACCCTAAAAAACAGAGATTACAACATTTCTGAAGCTATTTCTTAATTCAGTGGGTATTAAACATAAATACTTCCATATATGAACTTCTTCGGCCAAACTCAGCAAGGACCTAAATTGTATTAATTATGACATAAGGATTTCAAAATAAGCTAAGGTAGGTCGGGTACAATCACTTCTATCTGAACCAGTTCTCTTGTCCGCTTCCATTGCTGCAACACCTGTTGGTTTGACCTGATAACTGCTCTCATATCTGGCAAACCGAGGGATGTCCAAAACTGCATTGTGGGGTCGCCTTACAACTGCCTACCTTCTCTGGTCCAAACAAATCCAGAGCATTCAGGACCAGAATCTAAAGTTAGAAGGAGGACATACTGGCTGCTGCATTGTTGTCAGAGAAGCCAGCACTTCAACATAGCATGTTTGCTTAATGTCTGATCATATAGTAAGGTCACTTTATCATCTCACTCACTACACATCTTACTGATTAGACCGTTAAACTTTGCAAAACTTCTTCAGTGACGATTCTAAAGTCTCTTGGGGCCTGAAGCAAAAAATGTAAAAGGAGCCAGCGTTCATCGCCGAAATATATGAAACTTCTTGCTTTGCTCTCACTCTGTTCTTCAGTTGAACATTAAGTGTGTCTACCAGAGGGATGTGTGGCTTACAGCTAAGTACAGACACTGACAGCAGAATGACAGCGGTGTCACTGATGGTTGAGCTGTAGATCTGAAGCGGAGCGGTTTAAATAATTCAGCGGCAGGAATGGTCTGATTGACGCCTGAGCCGAGTGTCCAAGCGTCTGAGTCCAAGTGGAAGCTGAGCTGAGCTGAGATGTCTAATGCGCCTCTCAATTATGCTCCAACATCTTTCTTTTTTTTTTTTGCACGTCATCAGGACAAGTTTGAAGCTTCTTGTTCTCTCTCAATGACGGTAATAACGATTACTGCCTCTTCTCATTTTGTTCCTTTTTGTCTCCTTGTTTTAATGTAATGGCTTCTTCCCCTCAGACGGTTCTGTTCCCCTCCATCATGTAACCCTGTTTCTGTCCATCACTCTCCTTTTCCTGCTGCAGACTCTGATGAATGCTTTCACACATTATCTGCAGTAATGGCCTTGCATGGGAAGGAGAACTGATGATGCTATTCTAATGCTTAAATCATAAAATTCACAACCTTGTGGAAGCATTTTTCCCCAAATCTGTTGCTCTCTTTTTTTCTCATTATTTCTTCTTCTACCTCTCTCTCTCTCTCCGTTTCCCCCTCTCCTCCTCGCTAACCCCTCTCCCTCTCCTCCCTCTATCTCCCTCTGTTGCTCCTCTTAGCAATGCAGATGTGCTTTCTTTGATTTTGTCACCAGAGATTAATTAGCACTTTATTAGGAGTCCTATTTATACCTCCAGCCGACAGAGAGAGAGAGAGAGAGAGAGAGATAGAGAGAGTGGGGAGGGGAGGGTGTGTGGGAGTGAGAGACTGAGGCAGAAATGGAAGCATAACGTGGTGAAAGATGGAGAGAGAGAGAACGTGAAAGAGGGAAAGATGAGACAGACGCAGAACAGAAAGAGAGACACGAACAGAAATGGAAAGAGTCAACAGGGACCGAGGGGGGGAAACGGAAAGAGACAGGAAACAATGGGGTGAAAAATGACAAAAAAGAACACAGAAAAGAAACATCCGGAAAAAGACGGCGGGAACAACAAGGACTCCAAACTAGGCGTCAAAACAGGTCATTAGTCGCGCACAGAAAACAGGATGTGAGGCTCAGGTGTCCCAGTGCTTCTTCTTCTTCTTCTTCCTCTTAAAGAATGAAGACAGGGTTATCTTTCATTCAGGCTTAAATGTGTTTAAGGAGAAGCTGAGTCGCTACAAGTGGAGGTTAATGATCAATGTAAAGGTGTGTGAGCGTCCAAACACTGCGGCCATGTTCCCCTTGGTGAGTTGGACGGTGGAAGGTGAAGAGAGAGAGTATACTGTCCTTGCAATGAGTTGCTTATCTTCAGAGCTAGACAGTTAGCTAACAAGTGTAAGTCCTCCAAAAAATTACAAGGCGTAACTTTTCTCGTTATTTATTGAAGAAATCACAGTATTTCCGTTCTTATTTACTTTCTTTCTTTCTTGTAAAACTGTAGTAAAGCACAAATTGCAAAGTACATTAGAGACTAACAAACAGAAAATAGGGCACAAGAAACAATTAGCTAACCTAACATGCTTAGTCATGCTGCTAGCTTACTGCTCTGCTAATGATCAATTTATTAAAATCCAATTGTCAAAAGAAACAACTTAAAAACTTACATTCTGCCTCTGTACACCAAAGAACACAAAATAATAAATGCTTACGGACAACTAGTGTCCAAGGTAACAATGTGGAAGATAATTTTGCAGGAGGTGAAGAAACTGGTCTGGTGGTAATTAACACCTCACATGCTCATACTACTCAGTTCACTTAAACAACCAGCAGGGGGCAGTGTAAAAACAAAACTTAACTCAAACAGTGTTAAATGTCCTTCACAAAGAGCACAACAGAGAGAGAGAGTGAGGTCAATGGATCCGGGGGGGAAGACAAATGTGAAGGTTAAAAAAGAAAAGTGAGGAAGGGGCGAAGGAGCTGATGGACGAGGACAATGCAGAGAGTGTTGGCAGCGCAACAAGTGTTCCAACAAGTTTGAGTGAGAGAAGAAGAAATGTGAGGGACAGAAAAAAAAGGAGGAGAGGATGAAAGGAGAGGACGGGCAGACGTCGAGCAAAACAGGAAGAAGTTTAAAGAAATGTGTTTGTTTACGTCGAATATATCTGCAAGAAAAGTCAACAGATGTTTGACGGATTCTCTTTTTTAGAGAAGTGTAAGTTTAAAGGGGTTTTCACATTAGACTCGATTGTTTGGTAGCGTGCCCGAGAATGATCGCTCGCCCCTACCCCCTCCCCCGCTGGTCTGCGTTCACTTTAGTAACATCATAGCGTGCCCCGAGTACACTTGTGTCTGTTCACACTCCGATACAGCAGGGGGCAGTATACACACAGTTGGTTTGCAAAGACGACCCTCTTCCTGCGTCCTCATCTACCGTGCAGCTCAGAGGATAAAACGGGTCCGTGCTGGATGGATATGACGGTTTTGGACGCGACTGGAGACCTTTAGAATAACGTCATATAGCGGTCCACTTCCACTTCCTCCTTAATGTGAAACCAGCCTAGAAGACATTCAGCGAGGAACTGAACTTATCCGACACAAATTTCCATGAATTCCTCTTTTTACTTTTTTTTTTTTTTTTTTTAAAACAAAATAGATTATTGATCAGAAACAAAGATTTGAGCACACTCCGCTCAGATTCATTCTCGCTCTGATCCCCGCGGAGCTTCAGGCTCTGAGACAAAAACTGACAAATACGAGGAGGAGGAGAAGCAGCAGCTTGTGTTATTGATTTGTGACTGAATAAAATATAAGAGAACCGGCACAAACGGAGCCATGCAAGCCTGCGAGAGGCTGCACTTCTGCTTACTTTTAAAGATTTCTATAAACTACCTGAAAGTTAACGTCGTCTTCAGCAGGGCTTCACTCCAGAGTCAGACAGGTTACCAATTAGCACAACCTCTCACGGTTTACTAACGATTGCTAGATTTGTCTAAGGATGGCTAGATGTATAGATTTATGATGCTAACAGTCAGTCCTAACCGCATGCTACTGGGAGAGTGTTAGCGGCAAAATCAGCTTGATTCTATCGATTCTTTTTGGAGTGTCCTAACTTCCTGCGAGGGATGTAGCGCGAGGAAGGAGGGGGCTCTAGAAGGCCCTGAAACTCGCTTTCTTCACTTAACAGAGCTCGTTAGCTTGATTTCCAAAGTGGAGCTAACAGTGCACAAACAAAATCCGCATCCATGATTGAAATGTTGAGCTGTGACTTGTCTCAATCCCGGAGAAAAACTTGGTCTGGCTCCCTGCGATCCGTTTATTGACAAGCTTCTGAGTGTTGTGATTTGATTCAATACACCACACTTCAGTTTGTCCACCTTCAAAATAAAAGCACCACATGTTCTACTGTTAGCAAGGGGAAACTGAGATTCCCAGACCAAAGAAGGAAATATTTAAAAGATGCAGTGTGGACAGCGAGCATTCACAATGCAATGAGATATCCAATGTTCATGTGATTTTTATGACACGGTGTGATACAGTTCCTTTTTGTAATTTCAATCATCTCGTCTGACACCTGCCCTGATATTTAAAGGTCACATATTCTCCTCCTCTTCAACCAGTTTAAATAAGTCTCAGAGCTCCTCAAAACATGTGTAAAGTTCCTTGTTCTAAATCCACTCTTGATCCTGTATTTGATCATGCCTATAAACCCCTCTATTTCAGCCCTGCTCAGAACAGGCTGTTTCTGTGTCTGTACCTGTAAATATGTAAATGAGCTGTGTCTGACCACGCCCCCTCTCTGGAAGGGCTTGGGTGTACTCGGGCTTTCTCAGAGGGCAGAACAAACACCTAGCTGTGGGAGTGTCACCCACCTGGGGGAGGGGCTACTGCCCTTTGTGATGTCATGAAGGGAGAATCTCCAAACGGCCTGTTTGAGCACACATTTTCTGAAATGTGGAGCAGGCAAAGGACGGAGAGGATGGACTTTTCTCATCATTGGGGGGTTTGTAGACGGGCTAGGGACACATATTAGAGTTAGAGAAACACGAGGAAGTGGATTTAGAATAATATGATGACCTTTAAGATGACCATTGAATCAACTAATCACTAAAGCCTTTGATTGCATATTTGTTCATAAACCATTTCTATCACATTATTGACAATAAACAAACTTTTATTCCTGCACAGTGCACATCCAACAGTTCAGTTAGCTCTGTTCTGTCCTTCATCAATGACGAACACTGTGAAATAAAACGTCCCATTAACGGCCAGGCGTCACCAGACTCTCTGTGTGAACAATCACACATTTGGTCGTAGCTATCAAGCTTATCATCCAATCCAACAGCTCACTGATGATTTTTAATTTTGGCTCAAATCTCACCTCTGTGCCATCGTCATCATATTGATATATGACTTTTGATTGAGGGAGATGACTGCGGGCTATCGAGGCGTGCCAACATCAAAATTTAAGCCATCTGTCAGGAACAAGCGGCAGCAGGACTTTTTTCTTTTTTTTAACTCTTTGGCAGAGCTGATGAGCTACTGGCTGCAGGTCACACTCTGGGAACAAACAACAGAAGCAACATTTATTTATTTTATGTGTGAACGCAGCGCTGTCTGTTTTCGTTGCCGGGGTGTGTGTGTGCTAAATGGCGCCCGGCTGGATGTACTGAGAGGTTGAGCCAAAGAGTGAGAGTTTAAATCCAGAGCACTCATGGAGAGAGGAGTCTGAAGAAAGAGAGAAACACTGGTGTAAAGTTAAGAGAGTGGGAAACCATATTGCATGTTGTCGCTGTTCGCCAGGAGCCTGAAGACCCGCCTCAGCTCCACCTCTTTGCTAGGTTAACTTCCTGCCGATTTCCACATAGTCCAAGTGTCGCACAATACGGCGCCGTTTGCTGTCACTCTAGTCAATGCTCCTGTTTCTACAAAACGCGCTGCGGCCCGTCTCCTGAGCGTGCCAGCGTCTATTGTCAACGAGCTCGCTGCAAGCCCGCCTCAAGCTGAACTGAATAGGACGATCGAGACATAAAGTCGGAAAAAGAAATGCACAGAGCATCCGGTCAATTTCTAAATAAAATACAATATGCATCTTGTTGCCCCTTTCTGACTAAGCAGTACTTTTAATGACAGCTTTGGCGTTCCACCTCAGGAATCGCTCTTGAGAAAATTTCCCGTTTGTTGCCTCCCCGCCTAATAGTGAAGTGAAGAATCCGCCCTTGAACTCAGAGGACATGGAAGAAAAAAAGGCGGGGCCAACATGAGGATGAAGGAGTAAGATAGAGAGAAAGAATTAACTAGAATAAATTCACCAAGGTAGAGAGGTGTGACTCTCTATTTCCAAATACTTAGGGGGATCGCAGTCCGTCAGCGCCACGGTTTTGCACCATCGGACGGGCGAAGCCCTGCCTCTGGAACATGGGCAGAACTTCAAGATCAGGCGGGAATACAGAGAAAAAAATGTGCAAACAACATGTTGCTTTGTCTCTTTTGTTTTTCATTCGGTGACTGTTATGACGTAATGCAACTTCCTGTCCGGATGGTTCTAGTCATTCCAGAGCGTAATGGCGCCGGAGACGGACTGAGGTGCTCACTGTGGTATCAGGAGCATTGATGAGAGTGACATTGAACGGCGGCATAGCGTAGTCCACTGATGGACCGCAGCGTGAGAGAGTCAGAGCTGGAATATATGACAGAGAGGTAGAAGAAAAAAAGCTTTCAGAATAAGAAGAGCAAGCAGAAAAACAACTCAAAATATGACTTTAATGAAAAAGAGAGAGAGAGGAAAACGGAGGAAGTGATGACGGGCAGCGCTGCATGTTTGGGTAAAGAGTCGAAGGCAGATACAAAGTGCCTGTGTTGTTCGGCGCTATGAGGCAGACAAAGGCCGAGCTGACACTTTGAAGAAGCCCTTTTGGGAACCTTTTCAAAAACACTGTTGTTTGGCCTTTCTCAGCTCCCTTAGTTGGCTGTCAGTGACAACAATGAGTCCACAGGGAGAGAAATAAAATATAAACCTGACAAATAAAAGCCCCCCAAAAAAAGAAGAGCAAAAAAGAGAGAGCGGGACGATAAGAAAGAGAGACGGAGGGTTTCACACTTTTTGGAACGCTGGCCTCATTGTGTCAAGACCGGGTTACAGCTGAGCAGTGGGGGGAAAGAGGAGAGGGGGGAAATATTTCATGAGAAAAATTAAGGCGAGAAATGAACGCAAAAAGTCTGTTGTCTCCTTTAAACGAGACGATAGATGTTAACGTATACGGAGAAGATCTTTCTGGTTGATATATCCAGAAGCACAAATAATGATTTTAGTCTTTTTCAGTATTTTTCTACAATTCATTGAGCAGACGCTTTTATTCACACTTCGTCTTGTAGTTCTCCTGTGATCGTGATCTTGTAGCTCTCCTCTGATCTTGTAGTTCTCCTGTGATCTTGTAGTTCTCCTGTGATCGTGATCTTGTAGTTCTCCTGTGATCTTGTAGTTCTCCTGTGATCTTGTAGTTCTCCTGTGATCGTGATCTTGTAGTTCTCCTGTGATCGTGATCTTGTAGTTCTCCTGTGATTTTTTAGATCTCTTGTGATCTTGTAGTTCTCCTGTGATCTTGTAGTTCTCCTGTGATCTTGTAGTTCTCCTGTGATCTTTCAGATCTCTTGTGATCTTGTAGTTCTCCTGTGATCTTGTAGATCTCCTGTGATCTTGTAGTTCTCTCGTGATCTTGTAGATCTTGTGATCTTGTAGTCCTCCTGTGATCTTGTAGTTCTCTTGTGATCTTGTAGTTCTCTTGTGATCTTGTAGTTCTCCAGCGATCTTGTAGTTCTCCTGTGATTTTGTAGTTCTCCTGTTATCTTGTAGTTCTCTCGTGATCTTGTAGTTCTCCTGTGATCTTGTAGTTCTCTTGTGATCTTGTAGTTCTCTTGTGATCTTGTAGTTCTTCTGTGATCTTGTAGTTCTTCTGTGATCTTGTACTTCTCCTGTGATCTTGTAGTTCTCCTGTGATCTTGTAGTTCTCCTGTGATCTTATAGTTCTCTTGTGATCTTGTAGTTCCCCTGTGATCTTGTACTTCTCCTATGATCTTGTAGTTCTCCTGTGATCTTGTAGTTCTCCTGTGATCTTGTAGTTCTCCTGTGATCTTGTAGTTCTCCTGTGATGCGGACATCTCTCTATCTCTCTCTTGCTCTCTCTCACATGGAGATGAAATATACCTGAGCGGCCTGGTCGGGGTATGGTCTATGTGTGGGAAACACCAGCATGTTTTAGCCAAAGTTATCAGTTGTTATTATTTATCTTTAATAACGATCATTGTCAGATAAACAACACTAGTCGGCTGCTCTCAGGTCTGCTTGTTTGTTGAGTGTCACTAAACACTGTGAAGCTGTCGATCAGCTTCAGTGAGAAAATTGCTGCTTTAATTTTCTTTCTGTCTGTGATTCATTAAATCTCCCCGTGTAGAGAATATACACCTTAACAAGAAGCACTGAAGAAAAAGAAATTGCTCTGTGTGTAATTTAAATTCAGCAACCTGAATCCATCAAGAGGAACGAGAGAGAGAGAGAGAGGAGATATGAGAGTGAACGATGATGTCGACTGACAGGCCGGGAAGCTGGCGCTGCAGAACGCTGTGAATCCACAGAAGAAGAGCAGAACACAGTTTTTGGGCTTCATTTGCATCTCAAACTCGCCGACATCCAGCCAGGCAGCGACGGCACAAACCAGCTGATCCACGCTCCACTCCTCTCCTCACTCTCTTCTTTCTCTCTCTCACTTCATCTGTCTCTTTTTATTCCTCCATGTCATGTGTTGTATTATCCCTCTTGCAGATTGATTTAGTCTGAGGGCACATTTCATTCTTTGCATTGTTCTCCTCTCTCACCTTCTAACCGTCTCTCTTTTTTATTCCCACAGTCATTTATTTTATATATAGGAATGTATCAGATAGATATTTAATCCCTCGCGTTGGCTGACTTCTGCTTTTTGGTACTTCTGATTACACTCAAATAAAATTAAAACTATTTAAAGGCAGGGTTGGTAGTTTTCTAAAACTAGCATGATTTTGAAAGTAGCATTCCCTCAGTGTTCCGTCTGCACCCCCTCCCCTCTGTGTTCCCTCTAAAGCCACGCCCCTTCACTTACATGCAGGAGCGCCGTCTCTCCAGAAGTGGACGTCAGCTCATCTCTTGCATTGTGTAGAAACTACGTGGTCTCATGTCTCATTCAACGGTAAGTAAACTCACAGTATAAACTCCAACATCGGTGACGCGCTTTGAGTGTGAGCTAGAGCACGTTAAGAGGTAGAGAGCGAGCAGGGAGACAGGGAGGCGCCTGATTGGTTCATCAGATTGGTACCTCGTGGCAGACATTGGTTGAAGTTTTTACAGGCTTACAACTGCTACAGATGACGGATTTTCTTTGTTCCTTTTTCAGAGAACTTGAGTTATTAATTTCTGTCAGGACCTGAAGACAATTTCAACCAAAATCTTAAAAAGTGAATCTGGAGAAAATTACCAACCCTGCCTTTAAGGCCTCCGAGCGCGTGGCCAGGGTTCAAGTACGACCTGTGGCTTTCTTTCCTGCATGCCATTCCTCGCTCTTTCATACAACAGAGGTAGATACTATGATCTGAAATAATAGATAACAGCTGACAAAAAGTGGAGTTCTGTACAACAAACGCTGGTTGGCATAGTGAAGCAGTCGCTGCACACCAGAGATTTTGCCCTGCTCTCGCTTTGTCATGTCTCGGATCATCTTAACTGCAATGCTTATTTTGAGTATAGTTTTCCATTTTCTCCTCCTCGCTAACTTTGCTCCTGGGTTAAAATTGGAAAGGCTGAACAGATGATATGTTTAATCGCATGTACGTTAAAATCATTTTTTTATGGATGGATCCCTCCGGCTGAGGAGTGAGTCTCTGCCTGAATCGAAGGAGTCCAAGTATCTCTGGGTCTTGTTCACCCAGTTCTTGAGTGAGGGTAAAATGGATCGGGAGATTTTCAGGTGGATTGGTACTGTGTTGATCTGTCATGGTGAAGAGGGCGCCAAAAGGCAAAAGCTCTGGTTTTCCCAGTCGATCTACGTTCCAACCCTCACCTATGGTCATGAGGTTTGAGCAGTGAAAGCGGCCAAAATGAGTTTCCTCTGGAGGGAGCTTGGAGGAGAGCTGCAACCCCTTCACATCTAAAGGTGCCAGCTGAGGCAGTTGGGGCGTCTGATCGGGATGCCTTTTGGAATGTCTTCAAATGGGAGGAGAACCAGAGCTCGCTGGAGGGATTATATATCCCTTCTGGCCCTGGGAACACCTCGGGATCCCCCAG
This sequence comes from Labrus bergylta, assembly GCF_963930695.1. Lineage (NCBI taxonomy): Eukaryota > Metazoa > Chordata > Actinopteri > Labriformes > Labridae > Labrus > Labrus bergylta. The sequence continues at coordinate 24,482,339 of NC_089199.1, forward strand.
GAGGAGCTGGGAAAAATAGCTGTGGAGAGGGAACTCTGAGGCGACTTGTTTAGCCTGCTGACACAATGACCCGGCCCCGGATTAGTGGAAGACAATGGGATGGATAGGTTAAAATGAATGGGACCTAGCCCGCTGCTTTGTGACGTGAACAACAATGGCGACCAATTAGTGAAATTACTTTTTTCTAATTCAACACAAACTGAGACATCCTGAGTGATTTATATATCCCAATTCTACGGTTGATACCAACCTTGATCTCATTAGTCATAGAAGTCTTCCCAGTAGGGTTCCTTTTAAAATACTGCTGCTGGTTTATAAAGCACTGAATGGTTCATGGCGGAAACACATCAGTGACCTTCTGATTCTGGATTGGATTTTTAAATGTCCTCTTTTGATGTGTTTTTCTGCCCTTTGCTGTGATGTTCTGGTGCATGTGTGAAGCACTCTAACTTGTCTTGTTGCAGAAATGTGCTTTATAAATGCCTAAAATAAAATACAAAAGACTCTTGTGTCTGCTGTGTCTCCCGCTGTCTCATTTCCTCCAATCATCACCTTCCTCTCCTGTAAGTAATGTTCCTCTCTCTCTTTCTCCGTCTGTCCAGCTTCATGCAGCTCTTTCATATAATCCTTCCCCCTCTCACTTTCTCTCTTTCTTCCTGTCCTCTGTTTTACTCGTGTCATCCTTTTCCTACAGTTTTGTTGCCGTCAGTCTCCATCTGTCCTCATTTGTGTCCTGCAGTGCAGAGAGCTATTAGAGTGATGGAATAGAGATGCACAGCAGGGGGAGATATAGACTCAGAACGAGGGAGAGGAATTAGGGAATTAGAGGGAGTGAAAAGTAAGAAGTGTTGGGAAGAGACAGAGAGGGTTTGCAACATGAGAGACACAATGACAATCAGAGTTACTATCTTTAAAGGTCCAATCAGTGAGATGTGTAGTGACTGAAATGATAAAGTGACCTTACTACATGATCAGACATTAAGGAAACATGCTATGTTGAAGTGCTGGCTTCTCTGAGAACAATGCAGCAGCCAGTATGTCCTCCTTCTAACTTTAGATTCTGGTCCTAAATGCTCTGAATTTGTTTGGACCAGAGAAGGTAGGCGGCTTTAAGTCACCCCCACACGGCCGTTTTGGACGCCCCTCGGTTTGCCAGATATGAGAGCAGTTATCAGGTCAAACCAACAGGTGTTGCAGCAATGGAAGCAGGCAAGAGAACCGGTTCAGATAGAAGTGATAGTACCCGACCTAAAAAGCCTCTGCATGTTTCTAATAAGCTCCACGAGCAGAAACGTGCTCAAACTAGGATCAATATTGGAGATGCTTTTGAAAAATGGAGAGAGGTTAGAACGCAGAAAGGTTTACAGACCAATGCAGAGCTGGCTAAACACTGAAGCTGGTTGGAGCGCCCACCAATTGATTTTTGCCTAAGGCCCCAACAGACTCTATAATCATCACTGCTAATCATCACTTTCTACTTCGAAGTTTGAGTTTTTTTGTTGTGTGTCATCTGCATACAACATACACAAGGTCGTATCTGCTCAGGTTTTCTTCAGTTTTGTTTCCATTATCACAATAGAACTTCACCTGTAGATTAATAATAAGGATTACATACAGATAGTTATTTAAATATGATAAAACTAATCTTCATTTTGACGTTTTAAACTTGAGTTCATGTTTGCTGTGAGGGCATCAGATAGCTGATGTGTGTGTGTTTGCATGGTTTGCTTTTGTCTAGACGAACTGACGTGTGCAAATCTTCTCTTTACCAGCTGCTTACTGTGTGTGTGTGTGTGTGTGTGTGTGTGTGTGTGTGTGTGTGTGTGTGTGTGTGTGTGTGTGTGCGTGTGCGTGTGTGTGTGTGTTTATGAGAGGACTGCTCTGTGCAAAAATGCACGTGTGTGCAAACTCACATTCCTGAATGTGGGCACCCGCGTTGCGTGTGTCAGAGTGCATGTGTGTGTTCTGCTCTGAGCCACAGGAGGCCATCATTTGCCACTTCAAAGTACTTACCCATAATCCTCGGAGTGTGGATTCATTTGCACTTGAAAACCACAGAATGAGCCAGAGAGAGAGGAGGACGAAAAAAGGGAGCAGAGAGACAGAGACGAGAAACACTCTGACCGTGTGCAACATTAAATGTGTGTGTGTGTGTGTGTGTGTGTGTGTGTGTGTGTGTGTGTGTGTCTGCAGGAGAAAGCTGACATGAGTCATTATCCTGACCGCTTATTTTGCCTTCTTCCACCTTGCTCTCTTTTCCTCTCTCTCCGTCTTTTCTTCCTTTCCGAGCCTCAAGGATAGATCGCACAGGGATGCCCAAATACACACTGGCTAATGTGGTACACACACACACACGCGCACGCACACACACACACACACACACACACTACACACACACACACACGCTTTAGACCGACCCACTTGTGGACACAAATATGCACGCTCACACATCACACTCAATAACTCACAGACACGGGGGTGGACAGAAATGTAGCTGCACGCATGCATCATGCAAAATAAACCTCCTGAGACGGAAGCGGAGATGCACAGAAATGTTAGTTTTGCACAAACAAGCATATTTACACAAGTTCAACCATGTTTGCATAATGGTTCCAGTAGTAACTATCTGTGTGTGTGTGTGTGTGTGTGTGTGTGTGTGTGTGTGTGTGTGTGTGTGTGTGTGTGTGTGTGTGTGTGTGTGTGTGTAGCTTGGTCAGAGGGTTCGATCCCTGTGTGAAATCAAAAGTAAATGGTGTCTTCCTCATGAGTTAAATAATAAAACTAAGGGATGGTTCAGGAAGTAAAAATCCTCTTAATTTAGTGGATTTATTCATTCGCCATGATGTCATAAGCACCCCAGGTAGACTGACGCAGGTTGCCATGTGGTGGACACTGAAGCTTCAGTGTTTAGACCCAGCTTTGCATCGGTCTGTAAACCTTTCTGCATTCTAACCTCTCTCCATTTTTTAAACGCGTCTCCAATATTGATAACTCTTATCCTTCATCAAATCAAAACTGATGAGTCATCAAAACATTCACCCCCCGTACAGTGTGTGTCGATAGAGACATGAGCTAATCAGACCTATTTGGTTTTTTGAACCAGGCTGTAAACATGTTAATTTCTGCTGTAAAAACAAACTTTTTAGAATGGGTGTGTATGTGACTTCCTGGGGTCTGCAGCCAGCCTCTAGCGGACACTCGAATGAACTGCAGGAGTTTACACTGGAAACAGCATCGGCTTCTTTTCAGTGGGCTCTTGACATCGGTCATCAAACAGTCGAGGCCAACAACACGGACAGCTGGACCCAAAGAGATAATCTTATTTGTCTGTCAGTCTTCTCTCAACCGGATGGTCGGTCGTAGCTCCTGCAGCCACAGGCCCGATGTGTCCTCGGCCATTTCCCATATTCCTTCAAAAAGCATGAAGCGCAGTTTGCCCGTTTGCGTGCGTTGGTGGCCTCGACTGTTTGGTGGTTTTGTGGCTAGACGAGACTTCACACTGTGACTCAGACCCTCTGCTGATTTAAAGGATGTGATGTTGAGCTGTTTGGGATGAATCTAGGTCAGGGCAGTGCTGGGCGAGGGACCTTCATGATGAACTAGACCATGAGGAAAGAGAGAGAGAGTAATAAGTAGGGTTATTAGCGTCTCAGCCTCCCCCCCCTTCAACCAGACAGATTAGTCTGTGTGTGTGTGTGTGTGTGTGTGTGTGTGGGCGCCCTCAACGCATTAGTGGATGAGTGTGTGCAAGCATGTTAGATATGCATGTGTTTGCTGTGTTTGTGCTTTGCTTTGCTTTGATGATTTCAGACAGCGAGAGAGAGAGAAAGAAACTACCTAAATGAGCAGAGAGAGAGAGAGAGAGAGCGAGAGAGAGAGAGAGAGGGATGGAAAAGAAAGACAAAAGAGGAGAAAAGGAGGGCGGCGGTGCTGGAGGAATTAAAGTGAGGGATGATTTGAGAGACGTGAAGGAGACGGGCTTGTTAATGTTAACGGTGCATCCAGATGAATAGTTCCTACAGAAAGTGAAATCAGATTTACGTTCGCACACATCCTTTAAATAGAATACCATTCATGGCGTCGCT
>NC_089199.1:24486623-24491623 GCF_963930695.1 Labrus bergylta
CAGCCTCCCCCCCCTTCAACCAGACAGATTAGTCTGTGTGTGTGTGTGTGTGTGTGTGTGTGTGGGCGCCCTCAACGCATTAGTGGATGAGTGTGTGCAAGCATGTTAGATATGCATGTGTTTGCTGTGTTTGTGCTTTGCTTTGCTTTGATGATTTCAGACAGCGAGAGAGAGAGAAAGAAACTACCTAAATGAGCAGAGAGAGAGAGAGAGAGAGCGAGAGAGAGAGAGAGAGGGATGGAAAAGAAAGACAAAAGAGGAGAAAAGGAGGGCGGCGGTGCTGGAGGAATTAAAGTGAGGGATGATTTGAGAGACGTGAAGGAGACGGGCTTGTTAATGTTAACGGTGCATCCAGATGAATAGTTCCTACAGAAAGTGAAATCAGATTTACGTTCGCACACATCCTTTAAATAGAATACCATTCATGGCGTCGCTCTCTTTTTGAAGAATGTTGTTTTGCCTCCATTTCTCTTTTAAAATCTGTGTTTGTACGGAGTGAAATAACAGCATCACCTCAAGATGGAGTCAGCAGCTTCTTCCTTCAAAATAAAACACTAAAGTGAAGCTGCTCCATCGTCCCTTCTGGGCCTCCATACATGTGTGGTGGTGACTGTGTCTGCAGAGACTCTGTCCTCTGACTGGATTTTACTGTTCTGCTTTGTTCTGGTTGACTCGGGACGTTTCTGGGCAGAGCTGGTGTGTTTCCTCCAGCCAATGACAGCGCAGCAGGTGAGTTTAGGAGTGGATACAATTCAGTGATTGGACACAATTCAAAACCGATGAATATGACGGACGTGGACGTAGCAGTATAGAAGAGAAAATATAATCACAGTGAGGAGAAACACCAAGCGGATAAAGATCGTTCTAAAACGATGTCTTTTACCCGTGGACGTGGAGTTGGTGACAAACACCGGAGTTTAGCTTGTGCTAGCGTGCGTTAGCTTGCAGTGTAGCTACAAGCAGTAAATGTACACACTACAACCTGCAGGGGGCGATGAGCCCAGGAGGAGGTGGGGCCATGTTTGAATGTTGAGTTTACAATCTGCAGCGGAAAATGCTCCTGACTCCACCTTTTAGTCCCTGCAGGATGATTTGTCTGCACACATTAAGCAGATGCCATGTGAGCAGCTGACCGGGCCATGATCGGCTGTCATGCCGCCCTGTACGGTGAACGACTAACAACATGTGATCGGGCTGAGATTTGGCCTGACCGTTACGATTAGTGATATGACTCAAAAATCAGGCTGACATCAGCTTCAAAGTTAATAAACAATCTGTCCTTAGATAGTAGAACAAAGAATAGAATAGATGTTTATTGCCATTTGCACAGGTACAGAACAGTACAGGTACATTGGAATTTTTGTGCGTTTCTCCCTGAGTCAGCTTCTACAAAAAAGTTAAAATTAAATATAAAATAGAATAGCATTATAAGAAAAAAAGAGTAGTATAAATTTAAAAAAAAGCTGTAACAGCAAAGTAAATTAGAATAAACTGTACAGAAGCTATACACTGTATTAAAGCAAAGATATAATACAAAAAAATAACAAAGGGGAACGCTGTACAATGAAAAGAAAATATAAATATGTTTTCTTCTTTCTTACACCGACAACACTTTTAAACATAATCAGCGGGAAAATGAAAAGAGGACTGATCTGAAAGACGTGGAATCTGCTCTATTTGGAAGAACCATTTACTGATAGATGACCAAGTGTTGCAGCACGAGTTTCACTGTATGCCCAAACTCAGAAAGAAAAATGAGGAAGACTTCCAGACAAAATGTGTTGAACCCATCGGCTTACTTGACACGCAGGTCTGCAGGATGCACGTTCAGATTTTTTAGGCAACAAACATGGCCGAGCTGGCAAATCATCTCTCTCTCTCTCTCTCTTTGCTTTTCCTCCTAAATAAGAACAGAAACTCGCCCGCCTCCTTCCCTCTCTCTGTCCCTCACTCTCCAACATAAACTCTCAGTGTCTCTCCCTTTTCTTTCCACCCCCTCACACACTCTTACACACTTTCTCCCCCTTAAGCTCATCCCACTCTCTCTCCCTCTCTTCCTTCCTTTTCTATGTGTTACTCTCTCTCTCTCTCTCTCTCTTTCTCTCTCGGGGGCTGAGCGGCCGTAAACGTAAGCGCCCGTCATCTCTTATCATCGCCACTGTGTTCCCAGAGAGCGCGGCAGTCCACATCTCTCCCTCTGTCTCTTTCTCTCTCTGTCTTCTTCTCGTTCACTGTCTCTCTCTCTCCTCTCCTCTCCTCTGTGGATGTAACTCTGATTCAGATGTCTGCTGTCATGTTCTGCGGTCTGAGGAGGGACGTCGGGGCAAACAGTGTCGGTGAGTGCTGAGCCCCTCGGGGGAGGGGGGGGAATCCGAACAAGTCTGTAGTTTTTAATTATCCTTTTAATGCAGAAATTATCTTATTGTTATGGCTCATTTTTTGAACTACATTTCCCAGAAGCCACCTGCCAGTCTAGCACTGCATGGGGGTCCTTTGGTACTGCTCGGATGTTTCAGTGTTGACATTTAGGTTCCCGAAGGTGTTGATCTTTTCTCTTTTTTTTTTAAGCCGATCCGTTTCTTTTTCTTTTTGCAATCGTCTCAAAGCAGCGAGCTTTCAGAACCACGAGACACTGACAGGTTGATTCCCAAGAGATATATTTAGGAGCTAAGTCGTAGACTCATGCTTCTGTATTTGAGGGTTTGCTCGTTCTCACTGTGGGCGATAACGCTAACAATGCAAAGCTTGCATATTGCAGAGGTCCCGTCCCTTTTATCCTCACATTAGCTGAGACACAGGAGTGGAAAAGATTGTAAAATATTCCCTCCTTTAAAAAAGAGAAAATGTCCTGATTCTACTCCAACTTTCTTTATTTCGTTTCTGCATCAGGAACACGACTGTTGCACAACAATGACCCCCAAACCATCACGCTGCACGAGCAGGCTAAACGCTCCGTTACAGGAGACATCAGGTGTCACAGATTTAATGTGGGTTAAAAAAGAGAGAGACAGAGAGAGAGAGAGAGAGGGGGGAGCTGAGGGAGCTGAGGGAGCTGAGGGGGAATGAGCTGCACACGGTTAATGTTGGCTCAAAGAGACAATCAGTACATTTCTGTTTATGAAGAGAAGTCAGTTTTCATGTCGTCTCTGAACGTCGACCCCTCTGTGTGTGTGTGCGTGCGTGCGTGCGTGTGTGTGTGTGTGTGTGTGTGTGTGTGTGTGTGTGTGTGTGTGTGTGTGTGTGTGTGTGTGTGTGTGTGTGTGTGTGTGTGTGTTCCTGCCTCAGGCTGTTTGAACTGGAGATGCCTTCCTTCTTCTTCTTCTTCTTGTTTGATGTACAGCTTCAGGTCTGCAGGGTTGAAGAGTTCAAATGCAGGAGAAGTTATATTTATCCTATTTGTTTATCTGCCGTTGGAAGACGCCATGATGATGAGACTTTTATTTGTGTTTAATCTGTAGCATCATCAGATGTCGTTTTTACCCGACTTTAAAATGTAAGATAAGATGCGTTGACTTTAACCCCACACTGAGGGGATTCCACTTGGCACGGTGCTAAACACTCAGAGTTTAGAAACATTTGTAGGATTCATTGGAGCGACTTTCACGACTTACATCCAGAGCTGATTCTTGAGGTTCAAACATCTCTCATCCAGCCAATGAAAGGCGCCTGATCCAACCTTCCCAACAGGGTCCTAAGAATCTAACTGGACTCTTCTCCTCTGTCGCCCCCCGGTGGTGGAATGAACTACCAAACTCCATTTGATCTGCAGAGTCCCTCTGCACCTTTAAGAAAAAGCTAAAGACCCAGCTCTTTATGAATACCTACGACCTTCATGATGATGATGATGTTGGTTAGGATGGTTTTGATGCTGATTAGAACTCTGAAGAACAGCTGTCCATGTTGTGCTCTACCTCTGTCATCACCTCTGCTCACTTCCTGTCAGCACCTCTGGTCACTTCCTGTCAGCACCTGTGTGTCCGATCAGACTGAAAGCTGTTTGTTTGCACTTCCTGTCGTTAATGAATCTGATAAATGAATTGTAGAATTGGTGCCCTGTGCATGGCCATGCTACTCATCCAGGGTCACAACCAGACCAGGGACAGACAGCTTCCATGATCGGAGTCATCCAGCGCTCACCAGGATCGTTCAGACTGACTTTAAAGTTTAATGCATATCTAACATGGTAGCTAACAACAGCGTGTTTCACACAGCGGCTTCCTCTGGTTTGCTCTCCCAGTGTTGTTTCTGCAAAGGTCGTCAAAATGTTTGATACTTTTATGGACAGCAAATGTTTTAGAGGAACAGAATCGCCGTGATTGATGTTGTAAAAAAGTGCAGAAGCTTAACAAAAAAAAAAAAACTGCAAAACTTTTCATCATAATTTAGCCCGAAGCTGACGTGAGCGACAGTGAGAGAGAGAGCGCCGTCTAAAGCGCAGAAACACGTTGGCTACGCTTCATTACAGGGCATTGAAGCTGTTCAGACAGTGAGATCACCTGCAATGTTTGGGAATAAAACACAAAAGAAATGACCCGATACTTTGTGCCTATAGGACTTGTTCATCTGTTATTGTGACAACCGAAGAATCCTCTTTAGGTTTGTTTTTTTTGCCAAATAGAAAAATCTTGAATGTCAAAGATATTGACTGTAACTTAAAAAAACATGTCGACCTGTGCTGCACAAAACAAAACTCTGTCGGAGGTTCTGATCGCTATTCTCTCACAACCTAAAATATGACAGCTGCACAAACCTGATTCTATCGTGTTCCTGGATAATAAACGGAGCTGTTGTAGTTGTAGAGAGATGCATCGGGGGGGTATTAATAAGGTGAGCTGCATCCTATTTCACGCTCCGGCGAGCACAGTGGGAGCTTTTATTGTCTTGACGTGGCCTCAGAGACTAACTAGGCTGATAGCAGCGCTGCGGATGTGCAGAAACTCTGCTCTTCTTTCTTTTTTTTCAGTTTTATGCAGATGAAGACACTTTCAAAGGTCTCACAT
>NC_089199.1:24496623-24536623 GCF_963930695.1 Labrus bergylta
GACTGCAGTAAACACTAGGTGTCAGTGTTACATACTGCTCCTTTAAGATCTAGTTAAAGTTGATGAGCATGAAAAGTTGTTCATGTAACTTTGAATAAAGTAAACATCATGACACCTGTCACACACTGTTGTTGTTTCCTATCAGAGGATTCTTTGTGCGGTCATTCTGCCAATCGTCCTGCATTGTAACTTTGGATGAACAGGTGCTTCTGTTTGTATCCGCAGCTCGCTCCTTCTTCTCTTGTGGACGCCTACATGCTGCTTTCCCTGAATGGCTGCTTGATTATAACACTGTGTCGGCTTAAATACCTTATTCAACAGAATGAAACGGGCTGAGTGAGTGCGTTACTCCTTTCAGTGCAGCGCCCGTGAATGGCACCTCGTGTTGTCTTTTATGTGCTGTGATAAGCCTCGCTGCTCTTTTCTTCTTCTCCTTTTTAAAAACAGACGTTAGCACCTGGCTGCAGCCCAACAAACACGGCGCTCTCCCGTATAGTCTCACTCAGCTGGAGTATGCATATTAACTCAGACGACAGAGTAAAACAGGGAGCATTGTTATGTTAATTTATACTATTGTGTACAGTCCCCGCTCCCTCTGGACATTCTTTCAAACTAATTATTATTTAAAGAATTTCATAATGTCTGTCTGTTTTTTACAATAACGAGGATTTGTTATGTCTTCGGGCCAATCTGCAAGTCATGCTTTATGTTTAGATGAAACACTTGCCGACTGTCAGAGAGCGAAATGGGAGCTGTTATTATTTTTTTTAAAAGCATTGATGTTTTGTTGCTGCAGAGGAGGCCCGGGAGGCGGAGGAGCTGAAAAGCTTCACTTAGTGTTTCAGAGCGCAGTTTCTCATCTTTTTGTGCTCGCTGCTTCACAGCTCAGGTGTTGTTTGCTTTTTATTCCAAGATATTTGAGGTGCACTTTTGGATCACCCAGAGACGCGTCGGCCTAGGTGTGGCCGCTCCTAAAACACACCTGAGCACATCTGGAGGGGAAAGACAGCTGGGAGCGTCTGTGGAGCGGGGCTGTGTGTGCATACGGGTAAACACGTTGAATAAGTAGGAAAATTGATTTGAGCAAATGTAGGAAGGAAACATGTCATGTAAAGTTGAGATTAAGTGTCCTACTTGATTTGTTGGGCTGCTTCGGCGAAAAAGTGTCTATGACAAGCCCTTCAACTCAACGCCTTGAGCTGAAAAGCTGAACATTTTTGAACTTTTATGCACACCCAAAACCCGCTAGAAAAACATGTCACACAGCAGCAAAGAAGAGCGCCAGGAAAGCGCTTGTACCAGAGGGAAACTGGTTTTGCTGGCTACTCTTTTCTAGTGAATCGTCTCCGTGTGATCGGACTCTAAAATGAGCCACAAAGCAAAATCCACTGCTGGTCATGAAGTGTTTTGCAGCCAGCAGAGCAAACATGAAGAAACCTTTTCGAGGTAAACTTCGAGGAATTCTGTTATTTTTCACTTCAGCCCCTTTTTCTTTGTACACATTACAATCTTTAATCTTAACCTGTAAAGCCACGTTTACAACAGGGTTCAGCGCTAAGGCAACAACGTTTGAGAACAGCTGCTGACCACGGATCTGCAAAGACGATCAAAAAAACAGTGAAGTATACAGTACATGCCAGACCAGTAGTTGGCGGTGTGACTTTGTGATGAAACAGCTCGCCCATGCTCACATGTTATCTTCTTTCTACAGAGCGGTGAGGTGTCAACATACAGAGATGGACATTTGTGTTGTTACTCCAGGTGACCATTTGTGTTGTTACTCCAGGTGACCATTTGTGTTGTTACTCCAGGTGACCCTAAACTATAAAGAGAGCAAATGTCAAGAAATGTTGACTTGGAGTCATGACAGTCGTTCACAAACAGAACTCAGGAAGCCGCCATTGTTGGTGCAGTTTACCTACTCGCTCTGGAAGCGTCATGTGCATGTGCAAAACGTCAGCTTTCAGAGGAACTGCATATTTCCAGTTTGCACGACCACGGAGACGATGCTGTTTTTTAAAAGTTTGCACTTTGGAACCAGTTTTCAAAACTTCAAAACGTTAGACAATAATACAGGTCCACACACACACACACACACACACACACACACACACACACCGCCATGTCTCATACAGAGAATCACTTCATGCATGTGTTCATATGAATATCTGTATGTTTGTGTTTGTGTGCTGCTTTGTTTACAAGATAAACATTCCCTCATGATTCATATTTCATGCTGTGAGTCATCCAGAGAATACAAACTGTGCGGCAGTGCGTGCAGACATCGTTGAATATCTTGCAGATGTGTGTGTGCGGTCCGAGTGTTACACACTGTTTGTGCACGCTAGCACGGCCTCTGTATGTGTGTGTGTGTTTCTTTACACAAAAGAACACAGTAGGGTTTGTGTGTCCGCGTGCGTCACTCCTCTCCAGAAGCGTCCACAGTCCTGATGGTTAATGTAAGGTCAGCGCGGCTGCAGCGAGCACGGCTGCAGCGCCCTCTGGCAGTGGAGTGTGTTTGTGAATGGAAGAGACGGATAACAAGAGAACAGAGTGTGTGTTCGAATGTGTTTGTGTAATTATTTCCCCCTCAGTAACAGTCAGTGCATCATCATCCGTCTTCCCTGTTTGTCTGTGTGAAATTGTGTGTGTGTGTTTCTGTGTGTGTGTGTCTATGTGTGTGTGGTTGCCTTTAGCTCTCCCGCTCTCGCTCTCTCTCTCTCATGCCGTTGCCTGTCTAGTAGGTGTCTTGTGACCTGAAGGGGAATAACTTGTCAGTGTTTTCCCTCTGTGTGTGTGTGTTAGGAGACGCTGTAGTAATCTGAGAGGACGGTTATCCTGGTGTAAAGGTACGGCGGTCCTTAAGGACAAAACAGATGGAGTGAAAGAAGGAATTATCAAACTCTTTTGGACATAAACTTAGAAAGATAGAAAGCTTCATGTTAATGTCATCTGCATAGAAAAATAAAACTGTGTTCGAGATTAAATGTAGCCTAGCTTAGCACCAAAGTGAGAAAACTTGAAATGGTCAGCCTCCATCAAGAGGGGAAATAACTGGTAAACATGTTTTTATTTTATCTTTGCAGAGTCTTGACCGTCTTTGTTTTTAGCTAAGCTAGCGTTGCTTCAGCATGTTACCAGGTGCATGACAAAAACAAACAAACAGATATATTTGGAAAATTTAAGCAATTTAGAATATGACACGGTAATTTTTGAACACATTCGACCCCCCCCCCCCACCTCCACACAGACTCAAAAGAACTTTTTGAGCACAGTCAAACTGCTGCCGCTGCAAAGACACAAAATATTTTACTGTCACAATAATGAGCCTAAAACCAAACAGCTTGTTTCTAATCTGAAAGTGTTGACTTATTTGTTGATTATTCACCTGAAACAAAAGTCTATCAACTTGATCTGGATCCCGATCAGAGTGCACAGAGTTTCTTGTGACACAAATACCGGCTGTGGCTCAGTTAGAAGAGTTGGTCTTCTTCTGACCAGATGGTAGGGGTTTGATCCCCAGCTCCTGCAGCCACATGTCCGATGTGTCCTTGGGTGAGACACTTAACCCCAAGTAGCTCCCACTGCGTCATCAGCGGTGTGTGAATGTGTATGAATGGATGAGTTAATACTGATGGAATCTTTACTCAGCAGCCTCTACCATCAGTGTGTGAATGTGTAGGTGTGACCTGCAGTGCAAAAGCGATTTAAGTAGTAAGAAGACTAGAAAATAACTACACAAGCTCAAGTCCATTTACCATTTTCCAAATATTTGTGAGCCAGCTTGGAGAGTTGCAGGCTTGTAGTGACTTTGTGTCTCTCCACCAAAGCAATGTGATGTTGTCTGCAGAGAGAGAGGAGTCTCCCTAATGTAAATTTGCATCTCCTGAATAACACCCCCGTTACTTTATAGTCTTTATTTACTGAGAAGTGATGCTGAGGGCGGAAATAAAACTACAAACTACTCCAGACAGCCTGATGCTCTGAATGTTGGAATAAATGTGCAAACCTTGAATTAAAAAATAACAGCCCTAGAAGATTCCCCAAAAAATCAGGTGAAACCAGCATGTTTGCAACAACTCAGTGATCGTTGTCAAATAGATGATGGGAAGAAGCATTCTGGTATCTATGTACCAGTTGGTAGTTTCACTTGTACTGAAACATCAGAAACATCTTGTCCACTGCAGTTTGTTAAACAAGAGTCTGAGTACACTGGGAGATTGTGGCAAGGGCAGCAGGGAAGTTTTCACCAATCATCTCTTATAATCTCAGAGTCATCCTCAGCAGCCTGCAGAGAGGACACACAGCACCGTGGCAGTGTGTGTGTGTGTGTGTGCATGCGTGTGTGTGTGTGTGTGTGTGTGTGTTTGTGTGTGATTACACAGTATACATAATATTTGTGTGCATATGCGTGTTTGTGCAAAGGTTTGCTGAAAGCTTGAGGGGATCCTGCAAGTTCCTACAGAGCGGTGTCTGTTGGTATTCACTTCATGCATACATGAACAGACAGAAACACACACACACACACACACACACAGGGGCCTGGCAGGTGTTTCTGTGTAAAGCTTTTAATCTGACTGGTTGAATTTTTCATCCACATCCCTCCAGAACAAGTAGGAGAGGCTGCACCTGTAGTTTGTTCTTCAGCTTTTACAGGTGTGTGTGTGTGTGTGTGTGTGTGTGTGTGTGTGCGTGTGTGCGCGTGTGTGTGTGTGTGTACGCTGCAAGCATGCGTCAAGCTGGACAGAATATAACATCCCAGACAGGAAGTGGAAGCAACATGATGTTTGCACGTTTTTCTCATGTGATCTTGTAGTTCTCCTGTGATCTTGTAGTTCTCCTGTGGTCTTGTAGTTCTCATGTGATCTTGTAGTTCTCCTGTGATCTTGTAGTTCTCATGTGATCTTGTAGTTCTCCTGTGATCTTGTAGTTCTCCTGTGATCTTGTAGTTCTCATGTGATCTTGTAGTTCTCCTGTGATCTTATAGTTCTCCTGTGATCTTGTAGTTCTCCTATGATCTTGTAGTTCTCCTGTGATCTTATAGTTCTCCTGTGATCTTGTAGTTCTCCTATGATCTTGTAGTTCTCATGTGATCTTGTAGTTCTCCTGTGATCTTATAGTTCTCCTGTGATCTTGTAGTTCTCCTATGATCTTGTAGTTCTCATGTGATCTTGTAGTTCTCCTGTGATCTTATAGTTCTCATGTGATCTTGTAGTTCTCCTGTGGTCTTGTAGTTCTCCTGTAGTTCTCCTGTGATCTTGTGAGAGAGACAGAGTGAGGAATGACTGAGGGTGAGGAAAGGAGCCACAGGACTGGTTTGAACCCAGGCCGTCCGCATGGAGGTCCACAGCCTCCAAACATGTGGCAGACACACTAACCACTAGGCCACTGGCGCCCCAGCTGATGCTTGTTGCATAGAGAAAATTGAAAATATTTTAAAAGCTATAATTTCCAGTCATGTTTATACTCTCTCATTTATCATAATCACGTTCTTACTGTTACTGAGTGATGAGTTGGATGTTTATGAAGACAAGTCGACTCTTCACCGTCTCTGCTCGCGCTGTAAGCGTCAGCCCCGTGTGTCTGCAGCAGGTGGAAAATCTGGCCCGATGCCTTGTCTATAGCTCAACCTGTTCCGTAAGCCGACAGCGCCAGGACTAATTAGCCTAATCACATTCAAATTATTCACCAGCAGACGCTCATTTATCAGGCAGAGAGAGAGGGAGAGAGAGAGAGAGAGAGGAGAGAGACAGAGGGAGAGAGAGCAGCTGAAAGAGACCTTTAAACAGAAAATGTGTCAGACTGAAGCCGCAGTGTGTGTCCAAATATGAGTATTAACTGAAGATGTTTTCTGCTTCCAAATGTTTGTGCTGATATCTCAACAACAGAAACTCTGGCACGAGAGGTTTTGTGTGTTTGGAGGATTCATCCCGCTGGGAGGGAAATAATGTGACGACAACAGTTTGTCTAACGTCGCGTCTCAGAGACAGCCAAGCTGCCTGCAGTGTTATTCACGTCTCACTGTGTGTGTGTTTGTGCGTGTGTGTGTGTGTGTGTGTGTGTGTGTGTGTGTGTGTGTGTGTGTGTGTGTGTGTGTGTCTTAGTATTATAATGTGTGTCACACTTTTATTTGTACTTTGTATTTTGTGTGTTTGCATGTTTTTGCTCATGCAGGTTCACATTTTGGTGCTTTAATCCTCTCGCTACGCATCACCCTGCTGCCAGCAGCTTTGCCTGTCTGTGTGTGTGTGTGTGTGTGTGTGTGTGTGTGTGTGTGTGTGTGTGTGTGTGTGTGTGTGTGTGTGTGTGTGTGTGTGTGTGTGTGTGTGTGTGTGTGTGTGTGTGCGCACGTTGATGAGCAGCCTCGGGGGGTCCATTACGCCTGTGACAGCCCCACAGCAGCAAAGCAGGCATTCAGATAACTTATGAACGAAACGAGCCAAACTGAATTCACAACTTGTGAATTATTAAAGCGATTACACTTCTGTGAAGATCGCTAAAACTCCCAAACACAACAACAACAACAACAACAACAACAACAACGGCAACGGCCTCCTTTCTACTGTCACTGCTGCCAAGAGACCTTATCTCCAAGCATCAGCAGAGGGAGGGGCTGCACAACTAGAGAACGTGTCATGTTCTCAAAGTTGATAAAAGGAAAACGCGTTATGGATGGAAGATGTTGCCTTGTGGGAAAATGCTCATTGTATGGATTTTTTGGTGAATTTAAGAGAAGTCTGTTTTTGTGAGGAGTAACTTGAAAAGATGGCACGACACAGGGACATAGAAAGTCCTGAAAGTAGAGATGGCAGCTGACCACACTGAAACAATCGACAGGCGTTAACAACAAGAAAGCAATCCAGAAAACCAGAGAGAAACGGCCTCTTCAGGACCAGAGGACTCGCTGATGTCACAGTGGGATTCTGGTAAAAAAAAAATACTTCTCCTCTGATATCTCCACCCATGGACTCCACCCCCAGCCTGGAACTAAACTTTTGCGCAGCTCCGCCATTCAGGAGATGTGAACACAACCGTGCTCAAACGAGGAAGTGGACCGCTTAATGACGTCATTCCAAACGCCTCCAGTCGCTTTAAAAAACCGTTGTATCCCCGCAGCACGCTCTCGTTTCCTCCTCTGAGCTGCACGGTAGATGCGGACGTAGGAAGAGGGTCGATGTTGGAGTCTCAGAAATAACAATTACATCCACAGTTAGCAGGATGGACTCAGTCTGCGAGTGGTTACCATGGTTACTTCTTCTTTTTTCTGCTTTTTTGTGGATTTGCAAACCAACTAGACTTCAAAAGTTCAGACTTCAAAAAAAGTTTGGAAATGTTAATTTGGTCACTTATTTCGCCCCTTTAAAAATACTAATTGGTGTTGTATTATATATCGTTGGAAAGCCTGATTAGTCACCTTTACAACGAGGTATAACTTATAAGGATCATGCATTCGTGGAATGTGTAACACAGCTAAACGTGTGGGTAGCGCACAAAACAAATGGGCCAAAATCCCCTGCAGTGTTCTTCTGTTTGTATTGAGGAGTTTATGTGCATGCTGCCCCCTGCTGTATCGAACATACACAAGAGGTGCGGGATGATGTCACTGATGTGAACGCAGACCAGCGGGGGAGGGGCTCGGTCCTGATGTGAAAACACCATAACTCCCATCTTCTATCCAAGTCCACTGCATGGGGATCGTGTTATGTAGTAAGAGGGTGAAAAAGAAAGTCACAAATAGATGAGTTGTAACCACTCGTTTGCAGATAAGGATGTTTTCTTTTTTTTCTGTCCCTGATACAGCAGCATGAGTCATGACTCAGAGCGTCAACTAACCACTGCAGCTTCTTTGCTGCTCTGAAAGTGCGACTGGGAGGCAGTCTCGGGGAAAAGAGAGTGAATGTAATTAAAAGAAGAATTAAAAGCACATTGTAACGGATACGGCAGGATACGGCAGGATTCTGCAGGACGCTCTGCATGTCATGATCGTAAGCTGGTGCTGAAAGGCGTTAAAATAAAATACTTTTTTATTCTTCAAGTTTGATGTTTAAGCCGTGGTGTAATAGTCCCTGATTAGGATGCAACTTAATGACACTTCTGGAGTCGGGCATGAAAGTGGTTGAGAATTGGTTTATGAATTGTTAAAGCCCCCCCCCCCCCTCCTTCTCTGTGCTGGAGCAGAGGTTGTAAAGTAGGACACATCCTCTCCCCCTCAGAGCCCAAACAACAACAGGAGCGCCTCCACAGCTGCTGTCAAACTCAGTTAAAGAGAGCGCGCTTTGCAAAATACTTAACATCCGGCATATAATATACATGAGACCCTAAAAAATGAGCAATGAGGTCTAATGGTGCTCGAGAATAAGTGCTCATGACTCCTTTATAGCTCAAACGGCGAGCTCGGAAACACTTAAGTCAGAGAAAATGTCCGGGGGATTATAAATATTCTTCACCTGTTTACATTTTCTACATCCCTGTGTGGCTTCTTTGGCGGAGAACAGATCATTTGTGCTCAAGAAGATTAAGCAGCAAGTGCTTTTTTTTAATCGATTGACACTGGAGCTACCTTTGTTAGCGTGGTGTGTGTGTTATCGCAGACTCTCAGGGGAGGAGGAGGGGAGTCTTTAGGGCAACAGGACCCTGAACAAGACATTTTCAGGTCACCATGTCTGCACCTTTTCCATCTCAGGTAGCCTCGTTTCATCTTCCAGTTGACTCTAAATGGGACCATAGTTTACTAAATGAACAGCCTGTTGTGTTGAAGAAGACTTGAAACTAGAGATTAAGACCATGAACTCATCATCACGGAAATGTTTACCAGCCAAATGAATCAAGTGAAAAGAAGGTTCACTTCCTCCTCGTTTTACCTTTTACTTTGTTTTGATACAGTTGCTTTTCCTGCCATTAGGGGGCAATGTTGCAGTGAAGCTACAGGTCCAAAGCTGCAGGATTGAATCTGTCATCCTTTTATTGGATTTTTTTTTTTTAAGTCAGCCTGGTTTCAGGAGATTCATATCCATGACTCTGTTCCAACCAAAGTTCTCCTTTCAACATAAATAACAAATCCAAACACTAACACCAGGCGGTGGAGACTGTTTGTTGCCCCTGCAGTTTTTCAGCATTTTAAAGTGGACAGACGTGTGGAGATCCGAGCAGAATTTAATTTATAACTTAATCAAATATTAAAATCCTCACTCGTCTCTGCCAGAGACCATAAACCAGGACATCTGTTCCCCCCTGTGACACATAACGACGGCCTCTGTTTGACCGTCCGAGTTCATCAAACGGCCTCACTATTTCTGCACCAAACTCTCCGGCAGCACTCGCAGAGTGTGCAGGAACTCAACCTTAAATGTAAGCGTCTTAAGAAGGTGCATATACAGGATACACTTGAACTTGTGAGAGCGCTAAGTAGATTATACATGAGGGCGGTTTGTGAAGTGTTTACATCGTATTTATGTGCAGTTCTTGCATATTTTACACTTGTCGGGGAGCATTTAGAGAGAGCGTTCTGCAGGGAGACCCACTGTACCTGCACCTGCTCAGCAGGAGAGGAAACCTGGATCTGGGGACATAAAAAAAGGATAAACAGGTGTTATAGAGCACCACAGGAATGAGTCCTAAAACCCAGAAGTAAGTGTACATTTGAACGCCATGGGGTCAAACGTCTAAAAGCCAATGGCTTATTTTCTACAATGATCCAAAATCCAAAGTAAAAATCCCATAGGCAAATTCTCGTTAGACCCCATGGTGATGCTACTTCCGGGTTGGCCTACAAAATTACTTCATATGGTTTGTTCTCTATTACAGAACGACTGCTGCACTTTATCAGCCTCACGTGTGCTGCAGAGACTTTGAAGATATGATGCACAACGAGGAATCTTAGAGTTATATTCATGCAAATACTGAACCAACCAACCAATCAGTGGACTCGAGTTTCTGTCTGCACAGCAAAGAGATGAGAACATGTCATATGGAAGAGAACCCCCACCCCCACTGATCTGTTGTCTTGTTTACTCGTGTACAAACATTATTTGCCGATGTCTGTCAGCAGGGCCGATATCGACCGATGCATCCCCTGGTTCCTCCCCAAATTGTTGCAATGTCTTTCTGTTTTTTTCTTTTTTGTTTTCTGTCTCTGGAATCTTGATACAAAGAAGAAGCACATTGATGTCTTCTGAATCTGTACTGTGTCTCTCTTCCCTGCAGATGACGGGCCTTATGGGAAAACAAAGGACATATCAGGTCCAGAGCACAACATGGCCTCTAGGAGACACAGTATACCAGGTATGTCAGTATTTCATCCATTCCACTGTAGACTTCTGTAAACTGCGTCGGCTACACTCGGGGGCCCCGCGCCGTAAATCAGTCATGACATCTTGTCTCAGATTCGTCTGACACTGAAGCCTGAAGCACAGATTGTTTAATTAGTTTGAGGCGTTAGCGAAAGAACACAACGCCCTGACCAAACTGGGTCACAAAGAACATCACAATCTGACGGCAGGGTGACCCGATGATGACTGCAGAGATGACTGCATGCAAAACAGTCCAAGAAGACAGTTTTTTTTTAAATTATTATTATTTTATTTAGAATCACACATTCAAAGACATTCGTACATATTGTTCATTTGTGGTTAGAGAATAGAGTGATTCCTCTTTTCAAATTTTGTAAATTTATACAGAACAAAATAAATCAAATAGAAAAAAAAATAAAAAAAATAGAACTGAACAAATCAAATAAAAATACAAATTGTAAGACATGGGGTGATTTTCCACAACAAATGGAAAAACAAAGCATACAGGCTTTCATAACTAAAGTAAAACCAGATCAAACAAAAGAAGGGAGTTTAGGGGAGATATAGGAAGAAGACAGTTTGATTCTTACATTTTTACAACACAAGTAGTTTATTTGTCAATTTAGCGTCCAATGCTACTTCAATAAAAATACATTTTTATTAATGGGCGCCTTTTAAAAACACCCAAGGTCACCTTACAAAGTAGAGACTTGCAGTATCTTGAGGTGAGATTTGAAAAGGAAGAGAGAGTCAGTGTTAAGCATGTCTGGTGGGAGGGAGTTACAGAGGTGGGGGGGCAGAGAGGCTGAAGGCTCTGGACCCCATGGTGGTCAGACCAGTCGGGTGGTGCAGTGAGCTGTTGGAAGAAGAATGCTGCGTTCAAGTGGGTGTGTTGATGTGCAGGAGTTCAGAGAGGTACAGAATTTTGAAGTCGATTTGATTCTTAACCCGGAGCCGATGAAGCTGCTGAAGGATTAACGGAGGTGGTTCGGGAGCTGATGCGAGCAGCAGAGTCCTGGACAAGTTGAAGTTTCTGGATGGACTTGAGAGGGAGACCAAAGAGAAGGGAGTTGCAGTGATCAATGTGGGATGTAACCAGGATGTAAACGGGAATGGCGGTACTGTTGGGTGTGAGGGACGGGCGGAGGTGAGCTTGGAGTGTTGGTGTGCTCTCGAGGATCACAGCCAGACTATTTACCCGGGGTATGTTTATAGTTTACAGAGCTGGGGGGGCTTGAGACGATCCAAGCTTTCATTGGGTTACACCCTGGACTGGTCACCAGCCAATCACAGGGCTGACATATAGAGACAGACAACCAGCCACACTCACATTCACACCTACAGCTAACCCTAAATTATAAACATGTAGTGTTTAGAGGGAGGATTGAAGCAGGAACAAGGTCTGTGAAGGGAATAAATTCAATAAAATGAGTCTCAAACTTTTCCACAAAAACTCGACACACGGCATCAGGCTGCAGCATGTTGATGATTATCTCCTCATAACATGAAGCTGGACGTAATCATTCTCTTTTTGTGATATTAGTTTCACATCATAAAAATAATGTAATATGTGAATTATATTTTGTGCTTCTTTGGCCTTTTCTTTGCAGCTTGATATCTTTCACACATCAAA
This sequence comes from Labrus bergylta, assembly GCF_963930695.1. Lineage (NCBI taxonomy): Eukaryota > Metazoa > Chordata > Actinopteri > Labriformes > Labridae > Labrus > Labrus bergylta. The sequence continues at coordinate 24,508,546 of NC_089199.1, forward strand.
TCAAACTCCCTTTCTCTCTCCCCCTCTCCCTTTCTCTCTCGCTTTCTCTCTCGCTCCCTCTCTCTCTATCTCTCTCTCTCTCTCCCTCTCTCTCTCTCTTTTCAGTCTTTCTCTTCCATGCAGTTACATAACTCGGCTCCCTGCCCAGCTTACTTCAAACTTTTCGGTTGACTCTGATTCCAAGCACTTATAATTTGACATAAGCTTTAAGATTTTAAAGGTCCAATCAGTGAGATGTGTATTGAGTGAAATGATAAAGTGACCTTACTATATGATCAGACATTAAGGAAGCATGCTAAGTTGAAGGAGATTCTTTTGAAAAATGGAGAGAGGTTAGAACGCAGAAAGGTTTACAGACCGATGCAGAGCTGGCTAAACACTGAAGCTTCAGTTTCCACCACATGGCAACCTACGTGAGCATCAACTCTAGAGAGGAGGGGGCGAGGGGAGACAGCTCTCTACAAGGTTTAGAATCTGGACTGCAGTACCCATTTTAAACACTAGGGGTCATAGTTACATATTGCTCCTTGGATATCAAGGGAGTGCATCACATTAATGCCACCTTGATGCCAAAAAGCATACAATATGGAATAAAACAAAGTGTATACTTCAAATATAGTTTGGGAATTATTATTATTATTATGTCGTTTTAACACACACACACACACACACACACACACACACACACACACACACACACACACACACACACACACACACACAAGCCTCCAAGTGAGATGGATGCTTGTGTGTGATTGCTGGCTACATTAGGTAAATCCCTCAGGTGACTCTGAGGATCAGTGAGGTGCTTCACACCACAGTTATCACTGATGGGTATTACCCCACACACACACACACACACACACACACACACACACACACACACACACACACACACACACACACACTCTTCAGCACACATTATCTGCAGAGATAATGTGTACTCATTCATTCATTAGTCATTGTACGTCTCATATTTGCATAAAAGCATCAATGCTTTTACAAATGTAGTTTGATGGCGTGAATGTTTTCCAAACTGAATCCAACACAAAATGAGATTTCTCCCTCAAACAGAGTGCACTGGGAGTCATGAAGTTTAATCTACCTCTTCATTTAGACGCTCGGGGAGGACAGGAAACACATGAGACAAGTTTTCAAGCTCACTGAATAATGTCTTTTATGCAAAACAGAGAACTGAGGAAAGATATTATACCCTCAATGTTGATCAGGCAAATGGAAAACAGTGCAAAAATATACATTCTCATCAACAAAGAAATATTAAAGGAGCAGTATGTAACTTTGACACCTAGTGTTTAAAATGGGTACTGCAGTCTGAATTCTGAACATTGGAGAGAGCTGTCTCCCCCCGCCCCCTCCTCTCTAGATTCAATGCTCACACAGGTTGCCATGTGTTGGACACTGAAGCTTCAGTGTTTAGCCAGCTCTGCATCGGTCTGTAAACCTTTCTGCCTTCTAACCTCTCTCTATTTTTCAAAAGCATCTCCAATATTGATCCTAGTTTGAGCACGTTTCTGCTCGTGGAGCTTATTAGAAACATGCAGAGGCTTTTTAGGTCGGGTACAATCACTTCTATCTGAACCAGTTCTCTTGTCCGCTTCCATCGCTGCAACACCTGTTGGTTTGACCTGATAACTGCTCTCATCTGGCAAACCAAACTTTTAAAGTTTGATAATTAAGCATCCTGTATCTTTACGTTCAGCTCGTCTTTCGGTTAATGATCTGCATCAAACCTGATCAAAGCTTCAGGTCTCAGAAACGACACAGAGTCATGGACGATTTAATCTTCTTCATGAACTTTTGTCATGAACTCTGAGCTGAACAGCAGCAGAGGGATGAAGGTGAACTGAACCCATTAAGTTGTTCACCTCATCGAGCCTTTGACTCGGCTGCTGTTAGAACAGAGGTTACGATGAATGTTTCTTGATATTTTGAATCCTTTGTTAATGCTGCTTTAATGAAGTGTTCAGGGAATATAAACTCTTGAATAGCTTTTGTCCTTTTATTGGTGCACTATTCATTGATCTTTGTAACTGCAGTCCACAGACAAATCCCTTCAGAGAGTTCAGCGTCGGGTCAGACAGTTTAAAAAATGAGTCAAATGTCCTGATTTTAGTTTGGACAATATGTGAGCCATCGTCCAAATTCTGCTTGGAATCAAAGATGTCCAAAGTGTTTTTGGTATCATCTAAGAGTTAATAGAGAATGAGACTAGCCTGCACTAGATGGTACACATGATGTACTCTGACAGTGGTGTGACTGTTTATATTTTCAGTAAATTTGCATTACCCTGTCAAGGCTTGAATTCATTTTACCAGGAAAAGATTTTTGTTGAGTTAGATCTCTTTTTCAAGAGTCCTCGTCGAGACAGCAGCATCAAAGTTTCACACAGAGAACAAAACAGACATTAAAGCGCCTTTACGTCACTCAACAAATCATAAATATTAAAGGAGCAGTATGTAACTCTGGCACCTAGTGTTCAAAATGGGTACTGCAGTCTAAATTCAAAACATTAGAGAGAGCTGTCTTCAGGTGTATCTTACTTTTATCTGTGCCCGTCTTTAATCCAGGACACAGAGGGCAGCCACTAACCACTTATCTCTCTGCTGTACTCTGTGTGTTTGAGTGTGTGTGTGTGTGTGTGTGTGTGTGTGTGTGTGTGTGTGTGTGTGTGTGTGTGTGTGTGTGTGTGTGTGTGTGTGTGTGTTCCTATATATGCGTGTGTGCGGCTGTGTCTCGTCCTCGTTCTGTGTTTGTGTATTTGTCTTTATGTGTATGTGTGTTTCCGGGTAGAAGCTCTGCGGGGGGTAACCATGGTGGAGCTGGTGAAGAAAGAAGGCAGCACGCTCGGCCTGACCATCTCAGGAGGGACCGACAAGGACGGGAAACCGAGGGTATCGAACCTACGGCCCGGAGGACTGGCAGCCAGGTGGGTGCAACACCGACGAAGAAAACACTTTTTCATATTCTGTGGTAAAACCGCTTAAGCTGGGTACGCACTACAAGATAATCGGGAGGATTTTAAGCCCGATTCTTCATTTATGACAATCCAAAGCAAAGTCCGGATTTTTATCAGGCTTCAAAAGATGGTCTTGTCAGGTTTTCCTGCGGTGTGAGGTTTGTTAGGAGTGATCCGGGCCGCCCCTGATTTCAAACATGTCCAATATGTACGATTGGATCTCCTGCTGTGCGGGGTGAGGCCCGAGGACAGTCGAGCACGCACTGTGTGGTTTGTCATGCTGACCGAAGAAGAAAGACGCAGCCAATAAACCTTCACCCACACACCTGCTCTTTTTGTAGCATGTACATCCGGGGGCGCCGCTCGTCTAGTGATAACTGTGCGTCCTAGGCGTAGACCTTGAGAGCGGGCTGCACAAGGTTTAAATCCACTATCCACAAAAAAAATGTGTTCATGCCCTATCCACGTTTCTTTTGTGAATTGTTAGTTTCACCATTGTTGTTGACAGAGGTTTTGTTTCTAAGTCCCGCCCTGTCTTGATTCTGATTGGCCGGTGAGGGAGAAGTTCCAAAAGTTGAACTGGTTTCAGTTAAAAAATGCTGTGAGTGTTTTCAGTGTTTTTGAGCGCTGAACCTGACCTGTCTGTGCACACAGGCCCTAAATGAACCCTCTTAGAGTATAATCAAAGCAGTACACAGCAGAGTGTTTTAATCCAGGGCCCGTTTCAGAAAGTAGGTTCAACAAAACTCTCAGTCTGACCCTGAGCTCTGAGTTGATTTACCCTCAGATGGGAAACTCTGAGTTTTCTGTTCCAGACCAGCTGATTTGAGTTTGTTAAATCAACTCTGAGTAGGTTCACTCGGTGTTCAGCGCGTGCACCACGATGATAAAAAGCCAACATTAATGGAGCCCCGCTAAAACGATTCACCATGGCAACAGGTGACAAAAAAGAGATCCCCGTACTTTAACCATCTTGAAATATAGCATACATCTTCATGCTGACATACAGAGAACATGAACAGGTTTTAAGAAGGGAAAAAAAAGATAACACTGCTGCAGCGGCAGAGGAGGGAGACGTGGTGTAAGAGTAAACAGCTGCTGTTGTGAAACCGCATTTCTGAATCTGAAAAGAGGAAGGAGAAGGGGAGAAACTCGGGGGTTCATTGAAGAAAACCTGCTCCTGACCAGGTTAGATTTACAGACTCAGTTACCATACTAACTGACCCAGAGCTGAAGTTACATCCCTCTCTGGAACAGGCTGGAGTTAACCCTCATTTCAGGGTTAACTGACTCAGTGTTTGCACTAAACCTGCTTTCTGAAATGGGCATCTGGTTCTTGAAGGTTTCATTTTTTAAAATTTTTTTGTGCAGGAGCGACCAGCTAAATGTTGGCGACTACATCAAGTCAGTGAACGGCATCAATCTGACCAAACTGAGGCACGAAGAGATCATCAGCTTACTGAAGAACGTAGGAGAGCGAGTTCTGCTGGAGGTGGAGTATGAACTGCCCCCTACAGGTACACACTGGTCGTAAACAAGACTTTACTGTCTATCTCTCAGAACTTTAATGTATCTGATTACAGAGCGGCTGCATTGTAAATTACCTCCTCGTCTCTCTGGTTACGTCTCACTTCGTCTCTTGGCTCCGCCTCTCTCTCTCTTCTCGTAGCCCCAGACAGCAGCTCAGGGGTGATATCAAAGACAATCGACATCTGTTTGCACAAAGAGGGGAGCAGCTTTGGTTTCGTCATGAGAGGTAAGCAGCAGTGAAATAAGATATCACCTGCATGTTTGGAGAAGTATGGGAACATGGCTGCATGCTGGCGATGTCACAGCACGAGGTGATGGATGTAGACGCCAACGTGTTTATTTTTTCAAGTGGCTAAAGTCCTCAAACTTTACTATTTGGTGCCAACAACATACAGCTGTTAGGATCATTTTAAGTGTGTGCTTTTTAATTCTGAACAATTAAAATACAGAGTTAGGCCCCCTGTCTGTGCGCTCGGGAGCTCCTGCATGAAGCGCTCCACGTCCGTCCTGTCTCCATGACAACAGTTTGTTAAAAAAACGGCCGCTGTGTGACCTACACTGTTCCGTTACTTTTTACTGCATGTTATTTTATTTTAGATTGTTTTTTCCCTGATCAGACATGGAGCGAGGAAGATGTGGGTACAAGACACGATCTGTAGGAGACTAAACTACGGGGAATATCAAACATTTGGAAAAGAGCGCCGGTGACGTCAACAGCGCCTTTCTGAAAAAGTTGAAAGATTTTCAACTTGAGCGCTCGGAGTGGCTTCACACAAAAAAAAATGAACGCTCGTAAAGGCTAGGCGCTATGCTTTTTCTTCAAGCGACTGCTTTGTGCCGCGCTCTACTCGCTGAAAACAATTGAGAAAAAAGAAGGACGTTTTGCAGATTATCAGTCGTCAATTTAGCTTTTTGAGTTATATGTCATGTGAAAAAAACACTTTAACTTTAATGTAACTGTTTAGCCTAAGACTTTAAGCTTTCCAGAGCGATTCCAGTTGTGTTGCAATGACCACATTTTTCATAACAATGATGGAGCATCCATCTGATAGTTCTGCATGTTTGTGTCCTATGGGAGCATAGAGAACGTAAAAGGATTAAAGTCAAGTGTGGATCCAAATCAGCTTCAATCTACCCTCTTTCTGCAGGTGGTATGCACGAGGACTGGCACAAGTCTCGCCCTCTAGTGGTCACCTATGTCAGGCCAGGCGGTCCTGCAGACAGGTAACATGGACTGTACACTCATGCAACCATAAGGCCAGAAATATCAGAACAATGGGTTGAGTCCACACAGGACCTGATGCCTACTCACAAAAACAAAAATCGTTTTCACACTATTTTCTGACTTTTTATTTCAGAGACAGGACAGTGGATCGAGTCAGAAATTAGGGATAGAGAGCGCAGGGAATGACACGCAGCAAAGGAGCCACAGGTCGGATTCGAACCCGGGCCGTCTGCTCTCGGGGACTTAAGCCTCTGTACATGGGGTGCACACATTAACCGCCCAAATTTTGAATCATTTGACAGCCCTAATTCACACATGAATATATTCTGAGACAAGACCAAGAAACACAAACACAGTCGCAGAAAGAGAGAGGGAACGTAAAGGTCTGTTTCATGGTGAATAGTAAAATAATGTATGGCATTAACGGCAGCGGCTCGTCCGGCTCCAGTCGAAAGTCTGAGCGCTGTTTCTGCGCCTCCATGCGCGTACACCCAGAGGAGAACAATGTCATGTCTTGTGTGTGTCACTGGTATTTTGAAAGTAATGTGTTACTCACAGCTGCAGCAGCATGAATCACCTCCGATCCCTTTAATGTTGTCATCGTGTGTCGTTCTCCGTCTTCATGTTTCAGAGATAATCTGTGACAGTTTCTTGTACGTGTCAGCTTTGTGACTTTTTGACTGATCAACAGGGATTCAGCCGTCTAAGGATGTGTTGAGTCGACTCTTAGACATTTACTCTGAAAGTACTGGATGCAAATGAAGAGGTCTTTTACAGTTTTATTAGCTACGGGAAAGAATTATGAATTATGCCATTTCGGTGCCACTCTAGATTGTGTTTCCACAGCTAGTGCCTAAGCAGCAAGAAATGTGTCGCTAGCCTGTATCTGAACCAACTTCCTCAGCCGGCATGTACATCTGCAGATCATCTGCATAACGATGGAAAACAATCCCAAAGGATCATAAAATCTGACCCAGTGGTGCCACGTAGAATGAAAACAACAGTGGGCTAAGGACAGACCCCTGTGGAACCCCATGATTAACAGCACAGGACCCTATTGACCAGAATAAAAGATGCCAAAATAGTTCTCAAAACTGTCCAATAATATAAAGAAATAGAGAAAAAAGAACCATCTAAAGAAATTCAGAGAAACCTGCAAATGCAAATTTACAGAGATTCATGAGAACATGTTTAAATACATTTAATATACTTCTGATTTGTTGGAATTACTGTGCAACCTGTACAAAACCTTATCTTTCTAATGGGACTGTGGGCCGATTCGACGGCAGAATTTCTTCATATTGGTTGTAGTGGCAAATTTAAAGTTGTGTTAAATTGGGGCAGCTTCTGCTCTCTGCAGGAGGGAAATATTTTGATTAGTTTTCTGCCAGCACAGAAATGCACATTAGTTTTACTTCATTCATCTCTTCCCCAGTTACACAATTATAATGACCCTGAAATTTCCAATCATTGCAGAGTAAGAATCTCTATTTACAGCATGTTGTCACTCCTAACTTGTCAAATACAGCCATTTAATAAAGTGGGCAATCGCTCGAGATATGACCCTGCAGGTACCTCCATAGCTTATAGAGGCTGTTCATTAGTTCATAGTTTGTTAGAGTGAAAGGCAGGAGACCGGGGTTCGATTCCTGTATCAACCAACATTAAATGGATTTATTATAAGGGGTTCCTTTTTGTTAGATAGCACACAGTGATGACTGGGCTAGCTTAAACCATAAGCAGCTTTTATTTTTCCAACCCTGGGGCGTCCTCTTCCATCCAATTCTGTATTGTAAATGACTGACAAGTGTCATTGCACGCCCCTTTGATTTGCTGGTCATTTGGTAAAAATTCTGTCAACCCACAGGCCATCGACTTTTGACCAATGACACAATCGTTGAATTACAGACTGTAAAGATGCTAAGACACAAACTTAACATCTCTTAACTTAAGTTGACTTATTCAGCCCAAACTAAACGGGGTCAAAGTTTCAGATCATGAGGTAAACGTATGTTGGAGTGATCCCAGCAGAGGGCGTTAAACGGCTAGTTCTTCAAATCCCACCATAGTCCCCGAAATAAAACCAAGAATTTCACCAGACAGTTTCAAGCCTCTACGTAAGCCACTAAAACCTCTTACATAGACTCTCTTCTCCCAGCAAATCCAGAGCATTCAGGACCAGAATCTAAAGTTAGAAGGAGGACCTACTGGCTGCTGCATTGTTGTCAGAGAAGCCAGCACTTCAACATAGCATGTTTCCTTAATGTCTGATCATATAGTAAGGTCATTTCATCATTTCACTCACTACACATCTTACTGATTGGACCTTTAATCAGCTGTGCTTTGCTAATTTTACACTTTAATGCTTAGTTGCAAATCTTGTCATTTATCTGCAGCCATCAGAAAAATTTCACTGCTTCTAGAAAGTCCTTTTTCTCAAAGCTTTCTTTACTCCACACTGTTTCTCCAGCAACGATAAGAAAAGACACACAATGCCTTCTCTTTGATAGCAAACAGCTTCAGTCAGTTTCTGCTTTAGACATTAGAGATGCTATTTTTACTCCAGATGTAAGAATTGTAAAAGAAATTAATGCAGAGATGAGTTAGGACACGTGCAGAACATGTGCATGAACGTACACAGTTGAATCTTTGCTCATGAGATTTGTCTTTTCTGTGATCTGTGACACACATTTAGGGCTCGTGAAAGATCTCTTTTAAAGTGATCAATTGTATATGACAAAATGATTGCAGAAGAGCTTATATTACAGATCATCCATGGCCCTATTTCAGTAGATTCCTCACACAAAGGTGCACAGTGTGGGACAAAACCTAGATTAAATTCCATCTCACCGTTCAGTTATTTTGCCCTGAAGCTCATCTGACGCCATTCTAAAGAAAACCATCCTGAGAATGTGGGTCAGTGCAGCGAAAAAAACGAACGAGATATTCTGCTGCTTTTTTATCCCATTTACATGCCAATTGGAGAGAAACTTAATCCACAGCAGCACACGGTCTCCGGAGTGCCTACGTGTTTGGCTTTACCCGGTGGGAATTATAAAGCAACAACTCCGCGAGTGCTGCAGAGTCATGAAGTTTTTATGCAGAAACCACAAAGGACGTGATTGTACAGCCTCATCGTATGAACAGACAAAGAAAGACACGGCGAGAGCCTGCAGGCTTCAGAGCCGGCAAAATGTCAGAGAAGTCCGCAAGACGTCGCTTCAACCATCGACCTGAATTAGAGCAACCAACATCCATCCTAAAATGCAGTTTAATCCTTTAATAACGATTCAAATTAGCAGCTGTAGTGTCTAGTGTGGTGGTACTCAAAATCAGTATTTGTCTCCAGACCACTTTTTGAAGGTCTTGGTCTTGTCTCAAAATCAAAAGCATTTTTACTCAGTCTTGACCCGGTCTCAGACTGGGCGGACTCCAGATTTTAAATCAAGAACAAATAACTTCAATTCATTCATTATTAGATTTTTATCTCCCAGTTACGGCCGCAACCTTCCCAGTGTAACAGTCTAAGTGAGTGACACACCCCCTAAACACAAGATGATGATTTTTCAGTGATATACTGTTTATGGGCTTGGTCCTGGTCTTGACTCTGTCTCGATCCCTAAATGTCTTGGTCTTGGTCTTGACTCTGTCTCGATCCCTAAATGTCTTGGTCTTGACTCGGTCTTGCCCTGCCTTGGTCTTGGTCTTGACTCGGTCTCGATCCCTAAATGTCTTGGTCTTGACTCGGTCTTGCCCTGCCTTGGTCTTGGTCTTGACTCAGTCTCGATCCCTAAATGTCTTGGTCTTGGTCTTGTCCCGGTCTCGGAGCACTCTGGTCCTCAGGTATGTCTTGGTCTTGGTTAGTTTGGTCTTGACTACAACACCTGTAGTATCTCTTGTGTGCAGTAAACTGCTGAAATGTGAATGACAGAAGACAGTAGATCTTGTTTGTTCATCAGAACTGAAGCGGCAGTATTGAAAAATGGAGCCACTGCAGAAGTTCACAACGCTAAGATCACGCTCGTAAGAGGAGGAGGTCTTACATTTTGAACCGGCTAGCAACAATAAATATGTATTTGTGTACCTTTAATGGAGAGTGTTACAATTTGGTTCATTGCTTAACTTATGTGCTCCATGTTTTTGCTAACCTCCATTAGAGTTGTAGGAGAGCCCACTGAACTGTTGTAGCCATGCCAGGACCTGCACAAAAATCAGGAATCTGGAAATAAAGGAGACGAATGCTTTTGACCCTGACAGTAGCTTGTAGGCAAACGTTTTTCCAGCAAGCTCCAAAAGCTGATCAGAGCCAGACAGAGGAGGCGTATGTTAGCTAGGAGGCTAATGCTAACACTACTGATCCAATAAGCAAGTTATGATATTGGCAAATGAAATCTGTCGAGGGCCCGTTCACTTAGCCTTTCAGGGGCCCAAACGTTTTGTGGGCGGTTCTACTGGTGAGTAAGAAGTGCTAAGATGGATGAGAAGCCGAAGCTGTGCTCATTCATCTATTTTTCCTTAAAAACTCAAACTTGACCTTTTCATTCCCACTTAAATGTTCAAACCTCCGAACACATTTCCCTCTGATTGCAGCCTACATAAGATCTTCTTGACCCACTTCAGCGTTGCGTCATGTTGTTTAAAAAGTGACAGGCTATCATCGCATCCTTTACAACTTCCTGCTCCGCTGGACAGCTCTGCATGGCTCACACTTTGGCATCATGCATAAAGCATCCGTCAGCTCCTCCATGCAGAGCTGTGCATTAAACATTCAAAAGAGAGGGTGCATTTCCTTTGAGATAAATAATTGCCTGAAATGTGTGGCTAAGCATCCAGACTAGAGTGAAAGTGCTTTTGTCATTCAGGGACTTTTTTTTTGGAAAATCAGCGCGATTTCAATGGAACCAGATCACATGAAGTGATGTTTAATCTGTAGCTGTTGATTACTGTGAAGCACAGCAGAATAATCTGTCATCTTTGTGCTGTTTCCTCTGTGTTTGTCCTCCATTTGAACTCGAGGAGCAAAGATACTGTAAAAAAAAAACTCAGATAGACGAAGAAAAGAGGAGGGTGAGATGAGAAGGAGTGCGACAGTATGAGAACGAGTCCGATACACATTTGCCGAAAGGAAAAGTTAGAAGAGGAGAAGAGATAAATACGTTTTGAGGGGAAGTGCCGACGATAAGAGTGCGGTCGACAGCCGTGGCTGGAGGCATTTTACAGTTTTTTTTGGTTTGACTGTCAATCCGCCTCGTTCATCCTCAACGCAGTATCTCGGGAACGCCTGAAGGGAATTTCTTCAAATCTGACATTACGTTTATGAAGAAATTAGATCTTATTGCTCAAAGGTCATTGTGACCTCGCATCCATGCCTTTCTCATAAATGTGTTGTCTACAATTCATTAAGCAGACGCTTTTATCCAAAGTGATGAACATCAGAGAGTAAGAACATCACAAGCAAGGATCTAGAGAGGAGGAAACAATGACAGGATGTGCAAACGAACCGCTTTCAGTCTGAGCGGACACACAGGTGCTGACAGGAAGTGACCACAGGTGCTGACAGGAAGTGACCACAGGTGCTGACAGGAAGTGACCACAGGTGCTGACCGGAAGTGACCACAGGTGCTGACAGGAAGTGACCAGAGGCAGAGCACAAAATGGACAGCTGTTCTTCAGAGTTATAATTGGCGACAAAACCATCCTAAATATCATCGTCATCATCATTAAGATGGTAGGTGTTCATAAAGAGCTGGGTCTTTAGCTTTTTCTTAAAGGTGCAGAGTGACTCTGCAGATCAAATAGAGTTTGGTAGTTCATTCCACCACCGGGGGGCGACAGAGAACAGTCTAGTTAGCGTCTTAGGACCCTGTTGTGAAGGTTGGATCAGACGCCTTTCATTGGCAGAGCGTAGTGGGCGGGAGGGAGTGTAGACCTGGATGAGCAGCAGAGTTTTAAATCTGATGGGAGCAGTAACTGGGAGCCAGTGGCGGGAGATGAACAGCTGAGTGTTTTTTGTATCTGTTGAAGACCAGTCGCGTTGCTGCATTTTGGATCATCTTCATCAGCTGTCATTGGGTGAGAGGCGGGGTTACACCCAGGACTGTTCAGCAGCCAATCACAGAGCTGACATACAGAGACAAACAACCAGCCACATTCACACCTACGGGCAATTTAGAGTCAGCAGTTAACCTAACGAGCATGTCTTTGGACTGTGGGAGGAAGCCGGAGTACCCGGAGAGAACCCACATGCACGGGGAGAACATGCAAACTCCACACAGAGAGACTCCTGTCAGACGGGGATTCAAACCAGGAACCTCCTCGCTGTGAGGGGACAGAGCTAACCACTGCACCACCCTGCAGATATCTACAAATATGAGCACCCATATAAAATTTCCAGAGTTTTCACATCTGATGTTGTCATTTTGTCTGTGTGTGTGTGTGTGTGTGTGTGTGTGTGTGTGTGTGTGTGTGTGTGTGTGTGTGTGTGTGTGTGTGTGTGTGTGTGTCTGTGTGTGTGTGTGTGTGTGTGTGTGTGTGTGTGTGTGTGTGTGTGTGTGTGTGTGTTCAGAGAAAGCACGCTGCGTCCCGGTGACCGTCTCCTCAGTGTGGACGGCGTACCGCTGCACAACGCCAACCACAGCGACGCCCTCAGCGTGTTGGCCCAGTGCGGACAGGAAGCTCTGTTCCAGATAGAGTACGACGTCACCATCATGGGTGAGGGACCACACACACACACACACACACACACACACACACATTGGGATACTTGACTCAGACATGAGTTAAAGCTTGAGGATGAAGTTTCTGAAATCAAGACTCCGTTGTGTGTTTTGTTGATGTTTTGGCAGCCGCCGCCTCAGGCTGAGCGCTGCCTTCACTTACCCATAATGCAATGCAAGAATCCCCTGGTCTGCATACTGTATCTGGTGGTTTTCTCCTTTGAGGCCATTTTTAGCCTCGAGCTCATCTGCCAGTCTTCTCACTGTCGTGTTTGCGATCACAAGGGAGCAAGTGATAAAAAATAAAATCCATCTTTTCCCCGATCAGACACGGTGACGAACGCCTCCGGCCCACTATTAGTGGAGATCGCCAAGTCGCCGGGAGCTACGCTGGGAATCACGCTGACCTCAGCCAATCATCGAAACAAGCAGGTCATCGTCATCGACCGAGTTAAACCTGGCAGCGTGGTGGACAGGTACACACATTCACACACACACACACACACACACACACATCATGTGTTTGTTACATTTCACTATCTGAAGGTACGAGCTGATGATGGCATCCATGAACACGGCCATGGATTGACCCATGGTCCGCGGAGCATCACTTACACCTTAGCCCAGATTAAACATTTCTACAGGACATCAAGGGCCTCAGGCTGGTGGACTTAGAGGAATTCTTTCCAGACCTGAAGCGTTTTTTAAGTTCAGCTCGACCTTTAACTCAGAGCTCTCCCGTGCTTTTGGTGACCAAGGCCTCACCGATCAAGAGATTTATCGTCTCAGAAAACTGATCTTGAAAGTGAAAGCACAAATCAGCGATGATGATGTTTAGACTGTGTCTCATCTCTTTCCTCTTGTTGTGTATTTATCTTGTTTCTTTTTTAAACTCCTATCTCTCAATGTGTGAATTTAAAATTGGCACCTTAAATTTAAATGGAGCGAGAGATGATGAAGAGCTGCACTATTTCAACTGATGGAGTTCAGAAAGTTAGATATTTTAATGTTTCAAGAGTCACACAGTGACTCTGAGAACGAGAGTCAGTGGAGGAAGGAGTGGCCTGGCGAGGTGATCCTCAGCCATAAGTTCACCTGTAGGGGAGGAGTTGGCTTTATTTTTTCTGGAGGTTTTCTGCCTGCTTCGTGTGAAGTACAGGAGGTCATTGAAGACTGCTTATTGAAAATTAGAGTGCTAAATTATCTCTGGCCAGGTTGGATGGCTTTTATTGTTTTAAACACAACATGAATGTTGAGTGTCTTATTGTTCCTGTAGGCTTCACTGATCACTGTCTCGTTTATTGTTCTCTTTTTATTAAGAATGTCAGACTTCAAAGTGCGTATTGGCATTTTAACACCACATTGCTGCATGATAAAGCTTTTAAGTCTGCACTGGAGTACTTTTGGGACACTCACAGACAGCTAAAGTCTGATTTTAAAACCATTCAGCAGTGGTGGGACTTTTGAAAAAGTCAGATTAAACAGTTGTGTCAACAGTACACTCGTAATGTCACCAGGGACAATTTTTTGGTCTGGAAAGGAAAAGCGGACAAAAGAAGATCTATCTTTTCTCTGTACGATCCAGCAGTGGACAATCAATCTCAGATTCTGCTGGGATCAGAAAACATGCAGTCTGTCTGAACTCTACTGTGCTGTCATGAGTCTGCAGAATGGAAAAGCTCCAGGTATTGATGGACTTCCTGTTGACTTTTATAAAGTGTTTTGGTGTGTGCTGGGAGAGGATCTCCTGGAGGTTCTTAAAGACAGTTTGGAGAGGGGTCGTCTGCCTCTGAGCTACAGGAGAGCAGTCATCACACTGCTGCCAAAGAAAGGCGACCTTCAGGATTTAAAAAACTGGAGACCAGTGTCATTACTTTGTACAGACTACAAAATCCTGTCCAAGGTCCTGGCATCTGGACTAAGGCAGGTGATTGGGCGGAAGTTTTGGAAGTCTCTGGTTCATTGGCTGTAGAAACTGGTCTGATTTCACTAGACCAGCAAAAGGCTTTTGATCGGGTTGAACACCAGTATCTATGGTGGACTCTAACCGCCTTTGGGTTCAACCCATGTTTCTTAGCTAAGATCCAGGTTTTGTACCGTGACATTCCGAGTGTACTAAAGATCAATGGAGGCCTGAGTGCTCCTTTTAGTGTACAGAGGAGGATGAAGCAGGGCTGTTCTTTATCTGGAATGTTATATTCCTTAGCCATTGAACCCCTGCTTCACAGACTGATGTCAGGTCTCTCTGGTGTTTGTTTTCCTGGCTCTGATGTCCGTTTTAAATTGTCAGCGTATGCTGATGATATGATTGTGTTTGTCAACCAGCAGAAAGATATCAATGTTTTAAAAGAGACTGTGAATTTGTTTTGGTCAATACCTTCTGCCAAAGTGAACTTGCTGAAAAGTGAAGCAGTGATGGTGGGAGAGAGGCTGAGGGGTCGGCTCAGTCTGCCTGGAGGCCTCGTTTGGAAATCAGGAGGTCATAAATATTTGGGAGTGTTTTTGGGGAATCAAATGTTTGTGAATAAAAACTGGGAGGGTGTGTTAGAGAAAGTAAAAGGACGTCTTAAAAAATGGAGGTGGCTGTTGCCAAAGATGTCTTTTAAAAGTCGGGTACTTATGTCCAATAATCTTGTTTCCTCTGCCCTGTGGCACAGACTGGCCTGTATTGACCCTCCGTCCTCTCTCCTGTGTAAAAGCTCTAGAGCAGGTGGTGGAGCATGATCAGTTAGTTTATGGACATGTGCTGATGTAAAATGTGTTTATTTTGTGAATGTAATTTGTGAATTTTAGGAATGTATATTATTGTTGAACAGTGAGCAGACTGATAAATAAAGGTCTGTTTAAAAATCAAAAATTCTCTCTCTCTCTCTCTCTCTCTCTCTCTCTCTCTCGCTTGCTCCTCTTTCATAAGACTCACACACACATTACCCGTGTCCAGCTCTGAAACTTAACACAGACGGCAGGAGACAGGATTCTGCCCGGAGCCTCAGTCTGGCTCTAAAATATACATGAAGCACTTGAACTCTGTGTCAGTTCTGAATCCAGCTCTGAAATAACCTCAGAGTTTGCGGACAGGGTGGATGTGAAGCTCTGAGCTTAGTCAGGATTCATCCCCACATGGTTACGGATTCCTTTTTTCTTTTTTAATATTTAAACCACAGTTTGAAATCCAGACGCACCTGGGTGACCGGCTCTGCAGAATCCTCATCCGACCGTGTGTTACCTGCATGTGATTTTCCAACGTATTTATTCCTCCTCTGTTCTACAGTGTTCAGATCCTTCTCTGATTCTTCCTGTCTCTGTTTTTTTTTGTTGTTGTTTTTTTTACCAGATGTGGAGCGCTGCATGCCGGGGATCACCTGCTGTCCATAGACGGAACGTCGACAGAGCACTGCACGGTCCTGGAGGCGACGCAGCTTCTGGCGAGCACAACAGAGCTGGTGAAGTTAGAAATGCTCCCCTCCCATCAGACACGGCTAGCTGGGAAGCAGCACGACACAGGTGGGTGCACCAGCTGCCATGTGTCTGAAAATATGAGTCGACTTCTGCTAATGTGAGAAAAGTTACACATCTTGTCTTTTGGATGTGAACAGGAAGTAGAAATTAGATCATAAGGTCACTTAAAACCACATCCAACCTGTTTAAACAATAGCTTTTTGATTTGTTTGAATTCTGTGATTCTTGACTTCCTGTGGGAGGAGACCCCGGGGGTAGACCCAGAGTTCGCGAGAGGGATTATAAATCCTGACTAACTTGGGAGCGCCTCAGAATCTCCCAGGAGGAGGAGCTTGAAAAGGTTGCTGGGGAGAGGGACGTCTGGGGCGACTTACTGCCTTACTGTGCCCGACCTCGGATAAGAGGAAGAGAATGGATGGATGGATGGATGGATGGAGTCACTTTTTCAGATTCTGGTTGAAATTGTCTTTAGGTCCACTCTCTACCTCTCGTGTGCTCTAGCCCACACTCAAAAAGGGGTGGTGGGAGTTTATACTGTGAGCTTACTTACTGCTGAATGAGACATGAGACAACGTAGTTTCTACACAATGCAAGAGATGAGCTGAGGTCCACTTCTGGAGAGACGGCGCTCGTTCATGTAAGTGAGGGGGCGTGGCTTTAGGGGGAACATAGAGGGGAGGGGGTGCAGACGGAGCACTGAGGGAATGCTACTTTCAAAATCATGCTAGTTTTAGAAAATTACCAACCCTGCCTTTAAGGTTTAACTCTAAAGGAACATGTCATCACATCATCCTCAGCAGGGGAATAAGATGATATTGAGACGTTTTTTTCTTTTAGCTGCACGGTTAGCAGACCAGAAGAAGACAAAGACTCCATATTTTAGCCACGACAGCAACTTCCTGCTTAATTATCTGAAGGAGTGTTTCTTCACCCGTTTGTGAGTGATGGAGAATTAGCTCCAGTGGATTTACGGGAAACGTTGATTCCTGCAGCTGCCTTCATCATCCAGGTTAACGCCTCACAGCAGAGGGGTTAATGATGACAAGTGTATACACACACACATGTATGCATGTTCACACACACACACACACACACACACACACACACACACACACACACACACACACACACACACACGTGTAAAATGTGCAAAGCTGCAGGATTGTAGGAAGCATGAAACACGCTTTTTCCTAGCTGTTGGAAAAATCTGTTTTTCTTAATGGTGCTTTCTCTCCCTGACCTGATTATGGAGTCGTGAGTCGAGAGAGGTTTAAATTGACAGGATTAAAGAGTGAAGATGATAGACAGAAAATAAAGGCTGACTGAAATAGACTCAGCTCTACTTTGTGTTGAGTGTGTGCGGGGCGGGAGCTTCATCTCAGCGTGATAACGGCGGGAAAAGAGAGAGAGAGAGAGAGAGAGAGGGAGTTGAAAAGAGAAGCGGTGGATCAATGAGAGCTGAGTGACAGTGAGTGTGAAGGCAGGATGGTATTTAATTAAAGTCATTACACCTCTCTCTCTCTCTCTCTCTCTCTCTCTCTCTCTCTCTCTCTCTCTCTCTCTCTCTCTCTCTCTCTCTCTCTCTCTCTCTCTCTCTCGTGCGCTGTTAGCCTGACACCTCCTCCTCTCCTAACTTCCTCTCCTCCTCTCCTCCTCTCCTCCCTTTCCGTTTCATCTCCTTCCTCTTGCCTCCTCTGTTCTTCTCTTGTTTTTGTGCCCTCCTTTCTCACCTCATCTCCTCCTCTCATCTTCTAACTTCCTCTCCTCGTCTCCTCTCCAAACTTCCTCTCCTCCTTTCCTCTCTCAATTTCCTCTCCTCCTCTCCTCCCTATCCCTTTCTTCTCCTTCCTCTTGCCTCCTCTGTTCTTTTCATGTTTTTGTGCCCTTCTTCCTCACGTCATCTCCTCCTCTCCTCTCCTAATTTCCTCTCCTCCTTTCCTCCCTCTCCGTTTCATCTCCTTCCTCTTGCCTCCTCTGTTCTTTTCATGTTTTCGTGCCCTCCTTCCTCACATCACCTCATCCCCTAACTTCCTCTCCTCTCCTCCTCTCCTCTCATCTCCTAACTTCCTCTCTTCCTCTCCTCTCCTCTCCTAACTTCCTCTCTTCCTTTCCTCTCCTAACTTCCTCTCCTCCTTTCCTCCCTATCCGTTTCATCTCCTTCCTCTTGCCTCCTCTGTTCTTCTCTTGTTTTTGTGCCCTCCTTTCTTACCTCATCTCCTCTCCCAACTTCCTCTCCTAACTTCCTCTCCTCCTTTCCTCTCCTGACTTCCTCTTCTCCCTTCCTCCCTATCCCTTTCATCTCCTTCCTCTTGCCTCCTCTGTTCTTTTCATGTTTCCATGCCCTTCTTCCTCACCTCATCTCCTCCTCTCCTCTCCTAATTTCCTCTCCTAATTTCCTCCCTATCTGTTTCATCTCCTTCCTCTTGCCTCCTCTGTTCTTTTCATGTTTTCATGCCCTTCTTCCTCACCTCATCTCCTCATCTCCTCCCTTAACTTCCTCTCCTCCTCTACTCTCCTAACGTCCTCTCCCCCTCTCCTCCCTATCTGTTTCATCTCCTTCCTCTTGCCTCTTCTGTTCACCTCTCTCTCTCTCTTGTGTGCTGTCAGCCTGACATCTCCTCCTCTCCTCTCCTAACTTCCTCTCCTCATCTCCTCCCCTAACTTCCTCTCCTCCCTTCCTCCCTATCCCTTTCATCTCCTTCCTCTTGCCTCCTCTGTTGTTTTCATGTTTTCCTATCCTCCTTTCTCACCTCATCTCCTCCCCTAACTTCCTCTCCTCCTCTACTCTCCTAACTTCCTCTCCTCCTCTCCTCCCTATCACTTTCATCTCCTTCCTCTTGCCTCCTCTGTTTTTCTCTTGTTTTCAATCTTGTCCTCCCTTCTTTCTTCCTCTCCTACCTTTCTCTTTTATCCCGTCTTGTTGTAACTTTTGCAGCACGTTCTCAGTCCCAGCTCGTGAAACACACCAGCAGTCTGTGATCCTGGCAGGATGATTTATACCAGACCTCAAATGAAATGATGTTTCTTCAGCCTCAGAAAAACTCAATAATTATGAATGTGGTGGCCGGTGTGATGACTATTCCAGATTTAATCAAAATCATCCCCCTCTCCTATGTGGCTTGAAAATAGATTTTTACACTGATGCAGTGCTGGGAACGTAATCGACGGACTTTAAGAAACAAATCGTTTTATTACAAATTATTTTCACATTACCAGCGACTTCTAATGTGGTCCAGCGAGGTCTGCTGCGCTGACTGCAACTTTTTTTCAATATTCCTCTGCAGTGACCATTTCATTTTTAAAGTTGTCCCACCACCCTGAAGTCCAACCGGGTCGCTTCCAAATCCTCTGGCGTTGTGGGCGGGGTTTGTGTGGTGGGAGTGTTGTATGAAGCAGCAGTGACCTCCGTCATCCAATCAGGTCGTCTCTGCTCGTCAACATAGTGGGAGAGTAACTGTGTGTGCGTATATGTGAGCATGTAAAAAAGTCCAGTTAGCATTGTTAGCACCAGCGCTAGTTTGGTGACGTCGGCCATCGCACTAATCTCATGTAAACTTAAAGAGACAGCGTCGCACGATGACATCACACGGATGCACAGCGTTTTCCCCGTCTACACAGAAACACCTTAAACAGTTTCTGAACATCTTCGCTGTTACGTTAGACATTTCTGCAGCAGTCTATCACGTCCTTACAGTCATCCAAAGTGGTTAGCTAACACCATCTAGTGGCTAATATTCACAGAAGAAAAACATGTCCGCCATCATCTCTTTGGTCTGGGAACTCTCTCTGACCGTTTATTCTGCACATGCTCACATTATCTCTTCACGGTGCACGCAGGCACACATGCTCTAATAATGACGTCACTGTGTGGGCTATTTAACATGGCTTTGCACTTACATTCAGTAATAAGTTTAACATTCACCCTGGAAGGAGTTTTACTAAAGGAGAGTTTACAGAGACCTGAAACGCTGTTTGTGAATGAAAGGTGTGACGTATTCAAAAATACCCGCCGACGTGTGGACAAGGTCTGAAAGTCAGATGGGACAAATTATGTGATGACAGGAAAGGGAAAATGCTGAGTAAGCGTGTTGCTACAAAAGTTTCAAACGAAATATGTAGAAGTTATTTTATTGATTTAAATGTGATGTATTTCTTCCACTAAACAAACAGGTTACAAGTTTAGACTCTATTCTGATGCCTAACAGGAGACGTTGGAGGTAGCTGCTGAATTAATAAAGCATCTTATTAAAGATTGTGCAGAGGTGTGTGTGTGTGTGTGTGTGTGTGTGTGTGTGTGTGTGTGTGTGTGTGTGTGTGTGTGTGTGTGTGTGTGTGTGTGTGTGTGTGTGTGTGTGTGTGTGTGTGTGTGTCTGCAGCAGATCTGCCTCTGCAGCTTTTCTTCTGCGGCCGCAACAACTTAATTTTTTACTCGGGGAGGATTAGAGGAGAACACGTTTGCACATTCGTCTGGTATCACCCCGAGGCCGCCCGACACTTGTGCTCCTCAGACCTCCTGCCAGCAGAGCGCTCCAGATAATATGCCTCACATGTGGAGAAAACAAAAGACTCTGCAGGATGGAGGTGGCAGGATGGAGGTGGCAGCACGGGGCCGGCTTAGGATCGACATCAGAGCTCAGATAGATGTGTGTGTGTGTGTGTGTGTGTGTGTGTGTGTGTGTGTGTGTGTGTGTGTGTGTGTGTGTGTGTGTGTGTGTGTGTGTGTGTGTGTGTGTGTGTGTGTGTGTGTGTGTGTGTGTGAGGAGGGATTACACATTATCAGGCTGCTGTAGGTTGTCAGGTTTTAACCTTGATTGTAAAGACGATGCTCGCAGTGGGAGTTTCCCCTGAAGAGGTTCTCCCCGTCTTCTGATGAACAGAGACATCTGAACAGATGGCGGGCATCTTTTCGTAGTTTTTGATCTTGTTAATTGACCTCTGGATTTAGAAAGCATCAAATGGATCATCATAAGGATTAAGAGATGCATTCTGGAAAGTGCATGTTAACATTTTCTTCATGTTGTTCCAGGCTTTGAGATGAACTGTTGTTGTTCTTTTCACTGACGCAGCGCCTGCAAGAGTTTGTGTCACGCATCAGGTGTCATCCCCTTTCCTCAGAGATCCTACAGGAAGCATAGGGAAGGTCACTTTGGATCTGTTTGAATATATCCTTTATTAAAAATGACTACATGTTACACAAATAGGCTGAAATACTCACACATGCACAAACAGGGTCTTATGGACATGCACTAAAGGAGAGGTGTGAATTGGGGGCTGCACATGACAGAGCGCTTGAGCTAGTTAGGTGCTGAGCACAAGCCACCTCAGCAGTACTCAAGAAGTCACCTGGCACCTCTGCAGCTACCAATTTCTAGACTTCATCCGCACCAGGACTAGAACAGATCCAAGTCTCTACAGACTGAGCTCCTGCCCCCCAAGGATTGCAGGATTGCCCCAGTTTAAAGCATGGTATCCTGAAAATATTTTAAAACTCATAGGTTCTTGTTCTCCGGGCGTTGGTGGTTAATGGGTGCTTCCTGTGTGCGGAGGCTGTACTGTAGTCCTCTGGGCGGGTAACCCGGGTTCTAATCTGACCTCTTTGGCTCCTTTCCCGCATGTCATTCCCCCGCTCTCTCTCTCTCCCTGATTTACGACTCTATCCACTTTCCTATCTCCAATAAAGGCACAAAAAGCCCCAAAAATAAATCCTAAAAATTAGGATGATGCATTGATTTACATTTACATGCCTCATGTTCTGTGTTACTCAGTGTTCTCTAACACAGTTTAAAAACACAAACAAGGCACCAAGTGTCAGATTTTAACGCTGATTGTCTGAATGTGAGTCAGTGAGTTGACGTCATATTGTAATTTGTGCTTAGTGCTGACATTTCTGCACATGTTGAGGCTTCGAGGAAAACATGTACATCCAAACACTCCTCATGTAACCAAATGATTTGTGTGTGTGTTCCAGTGAAGGTTCAGAAGTCGGACCACCCCCACTCATGGGACCCCTGCGTCAACTACTGTCACACTGCAAACTCCACCCTCTGCAACACAAGCTCCACCCTCAACAAGTCATGGACGGCCTCCAACAACAACACCATCAACAGCCTCGACTACTGCAAGTGTAAGAGCAAAACACAACAAGGAAAAAGGAGTGACGGCGAGCTAGAGGAGCAGCATGTGGGACGCCACTTAGGGAACACAGCGACTTGTGCACTTGGATCACGGCCATCGTCGCGGCATGCCAGTCAGAGTGGCACATGCCGATGGACCGAAAGCTCCATGTGCAAGTCTGGCGCTTCTGGACAAGCTGCATGCCGGTCAGAGAGCCTCATTCTGCAGGACCAAAAGCGCCATGTTGCCAGTCAGTGTGGCACATGGCGGTTCTGGACAAGCGGCATGCCGGTTGTGGGGGCAAATGCCGCTGGACCGGAGGCGCCATGTTGCCAGTCAGACGGGCATACAGGGCTGGACCAGTGAAAACTCTCATTATGAGCCTTGAGGAAACCCAGAACAAGATCTCCTGCCGTTTCTTATCTCTTCATTATGTGGACGTTAGAAGTCGTTACTAAATGTTATTATAGTGCCCCCTCCTGGCAGATACCTCAACTCAACCTCACCAATAATGGGAGAGAGACATGACATGAGTTATCTTACTTTTCTCTCTCTCCCTCTGTCTGTCTCTCTGTTTCTCTGTCTGTCTCTCTCTCTCGCTCTCTCTCTCTCTCTCTCTCTCTCTCTCCTCTCTCTCTCTCTCTCTCTCTCTCTCTCTCTGTTCTGCAGCTTTGGTTTCTGCCAGTTTCTCCCCGGGCTCTACGACCACGTCGGGCCCCAGCAGTCAGAGCTCCAGCACCCTGCCCCGACCTTCAGTTCCCATGAGTCCTCGGAACTCGCTGCTCAAACGGCGGCAGAGAAAGAAAGAACACAAAAGTTCCTGTAAGCACGCCTCAACGATTCTCTATTTTTTAAAGAGAAGAGAGTGATAAAAATGAATCCTGCTTCTGTATGCCTGTGTGTTTAGTGTCTCTGGCGTCCAGCTCGGTGGGTCCCGGTGGTCAGGTGGTTCATGTAGAGACCAGTGAGGTTGTTCTAACAGGCGACCCGCTAAACGGCTTCGGGGTCCAGCTGCAGGGGGGAATATTTGCCACAGAGACGCTGTCAGCACCCCCGCTGATCAGGTTCATAGAGCCTGACAGCTCTGCAGAGAGGTGAGCACACACACACACACACACACACACACACACACACACACACACACACACACACACACACACACACACACACACACTGTGACGCTGGGCGCTGCACTTTTCATCCAGACGGCCGCTTTCTGGTGCGAACGCTCTCTACTCATTGAACACAACTGATAAAAGATGCTAGTGCTGAGAAAGAAACACTAGGTGGACACGGGGCCTTAGCCTTGTGTACGCTCATCGCCCCCTAACGTAGACTGACTCAGTCTAATAAAACAAAACAAGCATAAGAAAAGTCACACCTCCATGAATCACACAATTATTAGCCAAATGTATATATCTATAAACATAGAAATATGCAGAATGCAGAATCAAAGACACCCGGGGCTTAAAGTACAGGGGGCGCTATGCTCACGCTCAGGGTGTCAACGATCCAGCTGACACAATAAGACCGGGGTTTGGAAGTTAAGGAAGTAACCTGGAGTTAATTTCAAAATGAACGCTGATATAAGGATAAAAGGAATGACAAGCCAAGCTGTGTTTACCTCCAGGGATGTTCTTTGAAGGCTCTGACTGTGTGTGTGTGTGTGTGTGTGTGTGTGTGTGTGTGTGTGTGTGTGTGCGTGTGTGTGTGTGTGTGATCTGTTGGCGGTGTATTAGCAGCTCTATGCGATGTGTGATGTGTGTGTGGGTGTATGATTATAATTTAACATTTACTGTACATGTGTAGGCGGGGTTTAAATATAAACACATGCAGCTGTGCGTCTCTCTGTAATCCTGTTTGTTTGTGTCATTATTTCACTTTCATTCATGCATTTGTCTTTACAACATGAAAGAGTCTCTCTGCATAAGTTTTTTATATTTTGCAGCATTGTGTTAGTGTCTGAGTCAAGTATCCCAATGTGTGTGTGTGTGTGTGTGTGTGTGTGTGTGTGTGTGTGTGTGTGTGTGTGTGTGTGTTGATTTATGCTCCTGTCGGATTAACAGCCTCTCTAAGTGCTGGGTGTGTTTCGGCACCCCGAGGCCACACTCCTTTCTCCATTAGCGCCCACACTAACAACACTAATTAGCTAGCTTCCCTGCGCCCACGCTGGATGAATCAATAATTACCCTCCGTCCTGTTTGACAGGCGGAATCCAAATAAACCCCGACACTCCGCTGCCACACCACCCCTCAATTACACTTAACCACAACTAATCGTCTTTAAAACTGTTAGCATGAGCAGCTACATCCTCCTTTAACCTGTAAGTGTTGTAGTCAAGACCACACTAATCAAGACCACGACATACCCGAGACCAGAGTGCTCCGAGAACGAGACGCGACCAAGACCAAGACCAAGACCAAGGCAGGGAGAGACAGAGACAAGACCAAGACATTTAGGGATCAGGGCCAAGTCAAGACCAGAACCAAGACAGAGAGAGACAGAGACAAGACCAAGATCTAGACTGAGTCAAGACCAGAACCAAGCTGGAGAGAGACCAAGACCAAGACCAAGACCAAGGCAGGGAGAGACCGAGTCAAGACCAAGACATTTGGGGATCAGGGCCAAGTCAAGACCAGAACCAAGACAGAGAGAGACAGAGACAAGACCAAGATCTAGACTGAGTCAAGACCAGAACCAAGCTGGAGAGAGACCAAGACCAAGACCAAGACCAAGGCAGGGAGAGACCGAGTCAAGACCAAGACATTTGGGGATCAGGGCCAAGTCAAGACCAGAACCAAGACAGAGAGAGACAGAGACAAGACCAAGACCAAGACCAAGACCAAGACCAAGACCAAGGCAGGGAGAGACAGAGACAAGACCAAGACATTTAGGGATCAGGGCCAAGTCAAGACCAGAACCAAGCTGGAGAGAGACCAAGACCAAGACCAAGACCAAGACCAAGGCAGGGAGAGACCGAGTCAAGACCAAGACATTTGGGGATCAGGGCCAAGTCAAGACCAGAACCAAGCTGGAGAGAGACCGAGTCAAGACCAAGACCAAGACCAAGGCAGGATGAGACCGAGTCAAGACCAAAACCATACCTAAATGCAAAAATAGCATTTTGCATTGATTAGAAACTTGTGAACTTGGGAGTTGTAGTTCTTAGAAACCCTCCTTTCCAACATTTCTGACATCGCCATGGTTACTCCTGCTGTAGGTGCGGCCTGCTGCAGGTGGGGGACCGCCTCCTGTCGATCAATGGAATCCCCACCGAGGACGGGACACTGGAGGAGGCCAATCAGCTTCTCCGAGACGCAGCGCTGACCAACAAGGTCTCTCTGGAGATAGAATTCGATGTAGCAGGTTGGTGAAGCTAACGATTCTCTGATTTATATCTCCAGTATCATTAAAAAAAAGTTGTTAAAATCTCTGATATGATTATCTCTTCTGTAATAGCTCGCCTATTTCTTGTGATTTGTGTCAGACACCTGAAGATGCCCCCGTGTGTCAGATCTTTTTTTAGTTTCAGAATCAGAATCAGAATCGGGGTTTATTGCCAAGTACATTTACACATACAAGGAATTTGACTTGGTGTATTGGTGCTAAACAATTAACAAGGAAATAAAGCAGAACTAGCAACAACTTAAATAATACAGAATAAGAAGCTATTACAATATAAAAAATAGAATTTAAAAATGTAAAATATAAACTATAAAAAATAAAAATAGAATTTAAAAATGTAAAATAAAACACAAAAAGTGCAATGTAGGAGCATTGAAGACTACAGAGCAGCCAGCGAGAATTAAAGGGAGAATGTGCGACTTGTTCCACATAAATAAATCATAAATCCAGTCTGTCCTGTGTAAACGTGTCTCTGAGTCATGACTGTCTACAATGAGTGAGAAGCTCGAGTCCCGCTGGCTGTGTTGTTGTCAGAGCCGTGTTTGCATGGACTTGTGTATAAAAGCTGTTTTAGTCAAGAAGTAGAGAGAAGAAGAAGAACATACTCACTGATTATTTGGATGTTTGTAAGAGTTTTTAGATCACGCTCATTCTGTGTCAGTTTACATGCAATGTGAAGCTACGAGCTAACTGAAGAGCGCTAACATTAGCATGCTAATACAACAATGCAGAACACAGGTGATTGTAGCTGGCCTGAGACCAGAGACAGGCAGCACCGTGCCTCTTGGTTAATGGTGTTGTGGAGAGCGTTGGATACAGTTAGTTAGCCAAAAGTGCACAAGCCCACATGTCTGGGGTCTCCGGGTCTCTCCGGTGTCTTCAGCACCAGGCTCCCTAGAAGCGTTTTGTTGTTTAGCTCGGTGCTTCGTTCTTCTGAGAGAAGTTTTCCTTCCTGCACACGGACTCCAACTCACCACTTAACTCGAGCAGAGAAAAAATAATGTCAGTGTTTCTGAAACACTTGTGATTATTAACATTTTAAAATTAACTCTAAAAATAACAGCCAGCCAGTGTAATATCTGCAGAGAGGAGAGAGATGTTTTGAGGATAGTCTCCTGCCTCCTTCTTTGATTTGTTTTATTGCCCTCGATATCGTTTTTGATTTCATTTGATTTCATCTCTCTGAAGTCACTCTTTTTGTTTTTGCTTGTCTCCTTTCTTAACGTTGCATCATCTCATGAGTTAATATCTCCATCAAATGACTAGATTAAAGCGTTTATTCACAGATAAATTCCAGAGAGGGAACAAGGATATTTGATCATTAACCTCAGAGGCTGATGCCGCAGATGTTGGTTTGGCAGCAGCTCATGGAGTCGATGTGATCCGGTTTCTGTGGCTGTGAGGAACAGCATTACATCAAAACACAAAGAACTCTAACTCTCAGAAAGGGAAGGATGCAAATTATAAATCCCCATATTCAGATTTTTTCCACTTCAACTCAATGTTTTCTCGCCCAGGAAGAAAAAAAAAATCATTCTCTCAGCGTCAGGATGTTTACAGGAATCTGAACTGAGGAGCTGAAGTGTCTGTTTTCCTCTCTCCGTGTTTGTGCCTGAATGCAGCAGAGATGTTTCACCGCTGGAATTAGTATTATTAGTGTTCTGAGTCACGCAGGTCAAACAGAGGCGATGTTTGACCGGCAGACGAGCCAATCAGAGGAGATCAGAGCGAGGGCTGAATGTCGGCTAATTACAGATGTTAAGCCTGTTTGTTGCTGTTAAAAAGTTTCTCAGACTGTTTGACTTTGTGTGTTTCTGTGTGTTTCTGTGTGTGTGTGTGTGTGTTTCTGTGTGTGTGTGTGTGTGTGTGTGTTTCTGTGTGTTTTGTTGTGCAGAGTCCGTGGTGCCTAGCAGTGGTACGTTTCATGTCAAACTGCCCAAGAAGAGAGGAGTGGAGCTTGGGCTCACCATCAGCGGTATGAACACACACACACGCACACGCACTCACACTCACAGGGAAGTACACACTGACTGGGACACACACACGCACACAAAATTACTAGGACAGACACACACACGCACACACACATACGCACACACACTCACTAGGACCCACACACACTGACTGGGACACACACACTGACTGGGACAGACACACACTCACTGGGACACACACACACTGACTGGGACAGACACACACACACACAAACTGATTGGAACACACACACACACACACACACACACACACACACACACACACACACACACACTAAACAAAGTTCATAAGATCTATTTTTTGTTTTGAAATGCTGCTGGCGGAGTGTTTAAATGTCAGGAGACCACCCCACGTCTGCTCAAACACACACACACACACACACACACGTTTCCCGTGGTAACCGCGGCCTGCAGGAACACTCAGCTATAAACACCGGCGATGTTTATAAAGTAGTATAGATACCAGGCCAAACATTCAGTCTCTCTTTTTTATTCTGCTGACATTCATCTCGAGCCAGCGGCCTCTCGCTGTAAGTTTGGCAAGACGAGTTCATTCGTACAGTGCCTTCGAGACACGTTGAACTTTAAAGTGCTTCACGGGGGCAGGAGAAAGACGCTGCAAACACGAGTGTTGCGTTCAATGGACACTAAAATATCA